>NW_019524449.1:137540-186339 GCF_002814215.2 Seriola lalandi dorsalis | reverse complement strand
CACACACACACACACAAACACACACACACACACACACACACACACACACACACACACACACACACACAAAGTATCCAAAAAGTCCCTTCTGGTGAAAGTTGAAGAGCACACAAAGGCCAGGATATAGTGCAACAATGGGGCAGCACACAGTTCATGAATGACTAAGCCAAGCTAGATGAGTTTGGGCTAAACTAGGATTACTTGCATGTGGACCGTAACACAAGTAACTACTCATACAGGGCCTATCAAAATTCAACAAAAGCCTGATCTGTCTTATGTCCGCTCAGTGTACATTTTGAAGAAACACAGATTTGGGCAGTTCTGTGTTTGTGTGTGTTGAGTGGATTATAATAGCTTATCTCACAGGGAGCCACTGGCCTATTCTCTTTTGCCTCAAACTCCAAAACAACACTCAGGCCCACTTGAGAGTACTCTGGGCTTGGATGAGCATTGCCTCTGGCACAGAGTCATCGGCACAAGAATCTGGCTGCACTCCAAAGACAATATTTGTCAGAGTAGCCTTGTTTCAAACCTTTACTGTTTATTACATTCTGCAGCCTTTTACTTTTTTTGCAACAGAGATGGGGTTTCAGATTCAACCTTAAGATTCCAGTGAAAAGCCCTTTCATGTTTTTAATCTCTCTAAAATGTTCAAAGGGTACAGTAAGTGTTTTTAATCAGGCTGCACAGCTGCGCAAAGAGTGAAAAAAAGCATGCATTAATTTTTCATCTGCATCATATGGTTCAAATAATTTTCTTTCAGTATTCTTTGAGACATGAAGACTTGAAGAGTTTCCACTTTGCATGGCAGTCCAGTGCAATCTGGATTTGAGAACAATTGTGGGCCACACTGAAAAAATTAACATCTCACCCAGTTTTAAATTCTTATTTAAAAAAAAAAAAAAGAAAAAAAAAAAGTTGCCAGCTGGATGGAAAAAGTTAATTTTATTTGATGGTAACTCCAGATTTAGACTTCACCTCTCAAGTTACAGTAAATCTAGAAACAATAAAACAAAGTCAGTTTTATAGAATAAAAGTGCAAAGATGTAAAATGAATCTACTGGGAAGTTGGTAGCTGTATTTTGCAGAGAACAATCAGAAATGACACAATCTAAACCCCCCGACCCTTTCTGCTGTTTGGTTGCACAGACATTTGGCTTGTGGAAAGTAATTGGCTCCTGTTCAATTGAATACTTTACAGAATGCTTAAAAAAACTTCACAGACAATGCAAGAGGCCTTTTAAGTTAACACTTAAGGGCGAGTATCAAAAGGCGGCGTGTGATAGACCTAAATGTGCCCAGTGTTTAGAGCTGTCAGCTTCCTGCACCTGCAGGCTCGGCATATGGCAGAAGTCTGGACCTCCCGTGATAAGTCAGTCACAATATTGCAAAAAAACAAGCTTCCTCAAAATGTGTGTGTGTGTGTGTGTGTGTGTGTGTGTGTGTGTGTGTGTGTGTGTGTGTGTGCGTGTGTGTGCGTGTGTGTGTGCTGCACTGAAACCACTTGAACATATCGTTTCAAGAACCACAAATTTCAATAGAAAATAAAGTCACTGATTTTTTTTCTTGAAATTAAAGATTAGTGATATAACGCAGTGAAGGCTCTTTTTTTTTTCAATGCTTTTTCTTTTGCTTTTGTAACCATCTTCACCATTAAAGTTGGCACTAATGGATGAAACACTCCACAGGACCTGATTATTCTGTCTTTTCAGCACAAACATCAAACTACTATGAAGATCAAAGTGACGCGTGTGTGTGTGCCCTCGCATCTGAACGTGCGCCCTCACATTACTGCGTTCGGTGCCAGCTCCTTCCTCTTTGCTGCAGCCTGTACACTGTGTGGATGGCAGGCGGCCACGGCTCAGGTTCTCCATCATAAAGCAGCGGAAACCCCTTCTGTCCATTGTTTGAAAGCTCTCCCTATGGCACACCAACCACAGCTCTCAACAGTGCAGATTTGCAAATGTTCTGTGTAACGTTAATAGAAAATGAGTGCTGAGGTCTCCCTTGAATGACTTTCCAGCACATTAGTGCCAGGAAGCCGTTCATTTTAATGTCAGTGGTGTATTAACGCTGCTATATAGTGTTTTGACTGTAACTATCCCAGCATTTACTCTAAATATACACACAGCATTCTTCTTCTGCTGAGCGTATCTTTAAGGCATAGTTAAGTAATTACTGGAGATTTTAAAATAAACACATCCGGTGCACAGACTTGGTTTTGTTAACAGGACGACAGTTACCACCCTTTCATGGTGTAGATCCAGCACTGTATAACACTTGAGCCGATTCCCGGGAAACATGACACATGAGCTCTCTCCAGAATGAGGTGGAGTGCTGCTCAGGGCTTCTGTCCTGCATCTCAGCTCTACAGTATCCTTCATATTTCATACTGTCTCAGTTAAAGAACTTCTCATTTTTAAGGCCCTGGCGTCCTGGTTACTCAAGCAGACTGGCATGAATGGTATGTGACCGCAGTGCCGTGCATTTAAATCTGGCCCATGTCATGCCCCTCCATTTTCTCCTCTTCCTGTCTCATTTTAGAGCATCTAGACATTCATGAAAAATACTCTTTGGAAGAAGATCAGCAGACATATCAGTTACGTAAACTGAAAAAATACAGAAGAAAGAAGGGTGGAAATGCTGCTTTGGATCATACTGTAGATGAACTGAATTTCTTGGAGGAAACACCTAAATCAGAATATACCAGGCCTCAGGTGGCAAAACTCTTCAACAAATGGATATAAAGTATGTTTGTAACAAATTGTCGCATCAGTTTATCCATATGAAATGCGCACACATACTTCATATACTGCTACTACCAACTATTCACTTTAAATTTTAAAATATAAAATTGCATATAACCTGGCACTTTTGGCACTTGTTTTGGGGTAGGTAAATGATAAAGTCAACCAAAGCTATAGAGAGAATAACTTACACTAATTTTTAAGACTTTTGCCCTTAGTTTTAAGGGACCATGAAAATATCTTGTCGACTGTCCAAGTGATAGGACATTAACAAGCTAACACACAAATTATGTTGACCATGTAGCCCATCTTAATTTTTTGCATGTTAGCTTGCTACTTAGTGCCAAACACAATGCAAAGCTGAGGTTGATGAGAATGTCTTTAGTTTTGCAGGATTTTATAGTGGGCAATTTAAAGATCTGACTTGATGATGGTGATAGAGCAGCAAATTTATGATGGTTCATCCTGAGGGGAACATGATTGTCTGTACCAACTTTCATGGCAATATCTGGGCACCATCAGCTACACCAAATTTCATACATGGTAATCCAACCAATAGTTGTTGGGATATTTCAGGGGTCGAAGGCTGAGTGACCTACACTGCTATCCATAGAGTCATGCTCCTAGCATGGCTAAGAGAAATAAACAAAAGGGAACAAAAACATCCCTGCTTGTATTCCTGTAGCTATACACTCTTTAATTACATCAATAATTTAGTGTAGTATCCCCACTGAATAAAGAGCTTTTTAATGTTGCACTGGTATCTGTTAAAGCCATTGTTTCCTCAGTCTGCATCCTCTGTAAATTCACTGTCTTGGTATTCAGCCTGGCATCCAGTGCACTCCAGCTATCATCGAGGCCAATCCCCACATTCTGGCACTAGTCAAAGGTATTACAGTAACATCCTGCCCACTCTTCACAAAGAATGCTTGTTTTGGCATACATTTGGATGTGCTCTCCATTAGAGGCTTTAACACTCAGTCGATGCATTATCTGCACTCATTAATGACTGTCAAAACACGGGAGGGAGGTTACATTGCCAGACGTAGAGCTGGACACTTGACACCACTTCTAATCTTTGCCTGCTTGAAATACCAACCAGAAGTAGGTGAACAGAAGTACAGACAGAGAGGTAGAGATTGTTGAAATGATGATGATTAATGGCAGTGAAGTGCTTTCACCGGTGAAATGGCGCCTGAGTAACCATGCTGTTTGAGTGACGTCTGTATGCTGTAACCCTACATCTCATATATCCCTTTCAATCTTTAACAGAACAATTGTGTTCATTGTCTTTTATGTAGTGTTAAAGGGGGTATTTGTAAGTTTTCTCTGCTGCTGAAAGTGGTTTCTTGTCAGGAGCGAGTGGTGATGATTGCGGCTTGACAAGAGCTTCAGCCGTCATGTCTTTATAATACAAGGTTACAATACAGCCTCTGAGCAGTGCTGTGTCTTCCGGACAGATTGGAGGCTGCGGTGAGTTGTTGGGAAAAGTGATGAGACGGACTGATATGGTCCAGGGCTAGTTGGTTAGCATGCTAACGTCAGTAGAAGAAAAGGCATGAGTTAACATCGGCGTTGCTCTCCAACGCTGGAGACAGCTCTTGGCGGGGAAAAGGAATGAAGGTTAATGCTGAACTCGCAAAGTTTCCTCTAGACTGCTAAGTAAACAGCTGTTAATGCTAATGTTGGCTATGTAGCAATAGCAAAACTTACAAATAGTTCCTTCAGAAAGCAAATAAATGCCAAAAATTAAGGGAGCTGTTTTTCAACTTTTATTTTCAGAAATAAGCTTAATTGCTTTCTTGCAAATTTTCTTGAAAAAAAGATTGATTCTTCTCTCACACTTGTGCGCTAAATATGAAGCTATAGCCAGCTATGAATTAGCTTAGCTTGGCATAATGATTGAAAACAGCTAGCCTGGCTCTGTCTAGTGGTATAAAAATCTCCCTATCATTACCACTAAAGTTCATTATTTAACACATAATATCTTTTCAACCTTTGGACAGAGCCAGGCTAACTGCTTCCCTTGCTTCCAGTCATTAAGTTAATCAGCTGCTGGATGTAGCTTAATATTATTATTGCTAAAACCCACTGATTAGATGCTTTTAACTAAATCAGAACATTGACCATTAAGGGCTAACACCCGTTCACCTTTTTATGGAATTACCTTAATAAACTTGAGCATCTTGGCATGTTTCATTTCTGCCAAGAAGTGATTAAACACCCTGATTAAAAGACTCATAGAAATGTGAGGACTAGACCTCCCAGGCATTTCCTCTCAAACACCTGCCTTTAAAATCTACTCTTGATTTGGTCGGGTTAATTAGACCAGACTCCCTCACATGTGCTTCAAGTCCTACCAGATCCCCTATAACTGCCTGCGATAGATGAGCGGAGGACTACACCGTTAGCTTGGAAATAGAGTGTTTGGGAGGGCGCCGGGGGTCAGCCAACCGCTAATTCTGATGGTAATCGCCTGTAGCACCCTATGGCACAAGTTCCTTTTCTAAGGTAAAGCTCTGGTTTCCTGTTTAATGTTTCTGTACACCCTACATAAGCCAATACATTTCTCAAAAGTTCAATCTGAAGCCCTTTGTTTTGAGACAAACTACCATAGCAGATGATACTGATTGGAGGCACACAGCATTGTTACAATTCATTCTGTGAACCCTGTTTTCTCTTGCCTTTATAATGAGCTGGTCCAGGGCCCAAACCCTTGGGAGCAGTATAATCACAGTTTAATGAGCTGTATCAGGCCCAGTGCAGAGAGCTGAGGGATTTAGAGAGTTCCTGACGAGGCTACAGGCCCTACCTGTTACCCCGAATGCTCCCATAACCGAACATCTGGATTTAATGGCAATAAAACACAATTTGTATGACTGTTATTTACGCCTGTATTAGCTTTGGCCTATCCAGCTCATATTTATCAGCAAATTGGTTCCAAAAAATTAAGGGCCACAGTGTTAAACTGCTTCATTTATCTTCTTCAGCGGTTTTCAACTGTTACACATACAGTGTCAGCGGTGGTATGAGAAGTTCCCCCAGGCTATGCAGCAGTATTTGTACATTTTATTTTTTAGGCTATTATTACAAATAAAGAATATGTTTTTTTCATTTTTCATTTCATTTGGTTTGTTTTCCCCCAATTATTATCTTTTCATTAAAATGAAACTTTTCCCATGCATTCACTTCATACTTGAGTGCCTACCACTGAGAAACAAGGTTTTTTGGTCTTGTCTTGTCTTGACACCCGCAGGACTGATGACAGCTCTGACAGAGCAGATAAACCTCTTGAGAGTCAAGAGTCACGGTCACCAGCTCTTGCACCACACTGGAAGCGAATACACACAGTGTTACTGGCAACGATAACACTAGAGAAGTATCTTTGCACACTTACCTGCAGATTGCTGAAATCACCAAGAGTAAAGAATTGTGTTGTTCAAACACCACCAAAGAACAAACAGGATTTTTGATACCACATATTACACTGACGAAGTGCAGATGATTTCCATTACAGATGGCGCAAAAGCAATGAGAAGTGTTGTGTCTGACATTTGATATGGACACACATCTTTAGCAGTGAAGAAAATGCCAAAGATGTGTTGAACTCTACAGTCCAAAATGTTAAGGCTTGACCAGTTCAATCACATCTCTTCTGTTTGATTTGCAATGATTTGGTCATGAACATGTCCAGCTATTGCCACATACTGGAGTCAGATGGTTATCTGGGGCTTAAGTGTGATGATCCAGTTTTTTTGTTCTCCTAATGGATATGTCCTTTTGCTCATGTGAACACAAGGTCTCCCTTGATCCATCAGATGTGTTTGACAAGATCATAAAATCTTGGATAAGTAAGGGCCAATCTGCTTACCAAACTTTCAAGAATCATCTGCACACACATCACATAATGCTGCATTTGAAACATTTCATACTCTGCACTTTTTATTCCTGGAAGAACAGTGACTGGAAGAGCATGAGAACTGGAAGAACTGCAACTGCTTTTACCTGGAAGAGCTGTTTGCAGAGTATTTTTCAGCTGTGGTCACATCAAAGTACACCAGGAACTCCTTTAATGTAATGCCACACACAGGAATGCAAGGAGGATTTCAAATATACAAAATAGAAGTCGTTTGTTTGAACTTTAATTAAACAGTGAATGTTGTTTCAGCTGTCATACCAAAGCCTTAACTGATGACAAGTCAAAGACTGAATTAATACCCAGCTCTCTCATTAAGGGCCAAGGCAGGTATTAATGCCCTTTGCTACCATCTAGGCTTTTCTGCTGTCAGACCAAGTCATTTTTACGCTTTCAAACAGTTACATCATTGACCTTAATTCATACTAATTTCTTCTGTGTGTGCTTCTGCCTCTCATGCATACACACTGCCTGAAATGTCACAGTCTCCACAGCCAGGTCAGGATGTGTTATGGTTTCTTCTGAGTGGAAACTGACTGGAAGGAGACTCTTCCCTGGAGGCAGCTCTCTAAGAGACCGACAGCCAAAATGTATAAAAGGACAAAGTCTGTGTTTGTACAAGTGTTTCACATAGGACCGGTCCCAGACATATTTCTGAATGGGACTAAGTGACGGACGATTTTCGGAATCACAACTTTTTCCTCTCTGATGGGTCCAGTCAGATTCCAGGGCCTGCCTCATTTCTCAGGAATTCATCTGCAGGCCCTACTGTGTTCTACCTGTGCCTACACATTACTGTGTGCAGTTCTTCAAGCTGTCATTTTTATTGCCTGGATTTTATATATGCACTGTCAATATATCAGTGATTGACATTTACGATGTTGCCTGTCACAGTTGCTAGGAGATTTTTTCGATGCAACCAGTGAGCTTCAACCCCTGGACCACCCGCTCCTAGGTTTATTTGAAATTTCAACACCTAACTGATTATAAAAGCTGCTGAAATGTAAACTGCATTTTTTTGTAGGTCGGGCCAGGTTCTTTTGTTTACTACTGTATCTCTCTTCACATCTTTGGGTTTGGAAGAGAGAAGACAGAAAGCGATGAGCAATCGGCTCCACGACACTGAGGATCTATACTAATTGATAACATGTGTATAAGGAGGTAACTTGATACCGAGCTAGTGTACAACCCAAACACAGGCCACCTGCTGTGGTTTTGGAGAGAGCTGAGTTTATCTCCCACCACAGTGCAGGCCTCTCTGATTCAGACAGTTCAAGTGAGGACACCCTGGCCAGAGTCCATAAGTCAATCAATCAGCTTGTTCACTTTAAAGTCCAAAGTTGAAAAGGTTTGACTACAGCGGGAATGTTGCCTTTGCAGCAGCAAAAAAGGTGGGTCCAACTTCCAAGATGCAATATTAGAGGGAAAAAGGACTTTTTGTGAACGTCATTAATCACTGGTTCTAAAATAAAGAGTATCCAGCATGTAAAAGTATTTTGTCAATGGAGGTTTTTTCACTATTTCATTGCGAGCTGTTTGGCAAGATGAAGTTTCACCTTTTTCCAATAATGGATATCTCATTTTGGAACCAAATGTTCAAATGTTCAAGGGTTATTGCAGCCAAATTGACCCATATGTCATTTAGAAGATTTCATTAAATGTCTCTGGCCTGCAGTCATTAAATGTCTTCGGTTTGCTCTCTGGCCAAATACGAGCTTATGAGCTGAGTGCAATCACACTCTACTTTCCTTCACAACATTTTTTCTCTCTCCGGACAGTTTTGTACATATCAACTCATAGTGCAGTGGAACATCCTGGGTAGAACTCGCTGAAACCTCTGCACTGTCTCCCAGACTCCCTCTGTTGTACAGAGAGACAGCCCCGAGGCGGCTGCCAGCTACCACACACACAACTGTGCTTGTCACTCCTAGGACACGGCACAGTCAGTGGCTTGGACGGTACACAGATAAGATAACACACAGCCCAGCCACTTCCCCTTTTCCCACATTTATCAAAATGAGGTCCAGCTACCTCATGTGAACTGTACATACAAAGCAGTACCTCCGCCATGATGTCTGTTGTCATGTGGCATAGTCTTTTTTTTTTTGCATTATCCAAAAGATTTGAAATCCAGTTCAATCTACCATCCGGTGACAAGGCAGCATCTTTTATAGGTTGACTTCTGGCTTGTGTGTTTGCCCATTTTGACTCTGATGAGGACACAGTGATGTCAAAATGTTAGTCTGCACTATGAGAGTGTAAAAATCCTGCTTGCAACCAGTGCTAACAACATGCCTTTCCCACAGTCTGTGCAGCTGTGATGACGCGTGGCACCATAGCTGCATCACAGCTGGGTGTGGTCAGAGGTTGAAGAGACTTAAAATTTTCAACCCATACAGACAAGTGTGATCTGAAGCAAGTTATAGGGCTGTAGTGATGCCAACTCTCGCTCTCTTTCTCACACACACACACACACACATACACAGCTCCTCTTTCTTACTGGACAATGTATTTCCCATGTGCTTGGGATCCCTCCATGCCCAACTTTTACTGTTCTCTTTTTTCTTGTCAAATCATCTACAGTGAATACATGTCGCATATATTTCAGTCCTTCAGTTTTTACAATAATGGATTTTCAGTATTTAAAACATCAGTCTGAATCAAATCACATCACATTGGGGTAGTAAAAACCCCATTCTTTGACCTACAATAACTGATTCAAAACCATGCACAATCTGCATTTGTGGAAAATCCCAAACCTCCCTATAACCTTTTCCAGAACTTTCCAGACGTATGCCGGTTAAAAAACCTACGGGAGCACAAATCACTGTGAAGACTGGCTGAAGTGGAAAATGAAGAGGACCTAAATAAAGCAGAAACATATTTTTTTCATCCCAACATGTTTTCTATTACTGTCATCCTAAGTGGAGAGCAGCGGGAGCCAAAGTATTACAGTAAAGACACAACATTTGGAGGACAGCAATATACTGCATATCTTCAGAGACTTGATAGTATCTTGGCGGGATGTACGAGAAACCTGTGGAAAGTTTCAAGGTTACTTGGACAAAATGTACAGGAGCTATTACCCGCCCAAAATGTGAGTCAAATATTGTTGAATAGTGGGATTTTTCAAGGTCACTATCAGTTAGAAGCGGAGGACTGGCCTGCGGAGGAGTGGCCTGCGGGGAAGCAACGCGGGCAAACAATAACATATCCTACACCTGAGTGGAGATGTAGAGCATTCTGGACACACACAGAGACAGCAGCTAAAAGCACTCTTGTGACAGCTCTAGAGGAAAATAAACATGGCCACCAAGAGATAAGCATTTCTATTCCCCGGGAATAAATACACAGGGTGATGAATGGCTGAGTGACAGCTTAAAGACAGAGCTTATTTGTATGGGCGTACTTCCTCATGGCAACATTACTCACAGGCGGCATGTACAGTTGTCAGGCAATTTTCTCTCTCTGCAAATAGCACCTCTCTCTCAACACGCTCGATATGCCCTGCATGCCTGCACATTAGCCTCATTTTTAGAAACGCCCTCTATTACTACAGTTGACATCAGCCCAGAATATGAAATTATCTTCAATTTATATTCACCACAAGAGGCCAAACAATCCTTGATTCCTCATGCATGCGTAAATAACACACACAGACACACACACTCAAACAAAAGCCTGATGTTAATGTGAAAACCACGTGTTACTGTATATTCTCCACCTTTTATAGAGAGCAGTAATTGTCAGTCAAGCTGTTTTATGTCATGCTGGCCACTGTTAAACTGCAAGTGTGCCGGAGAGAGCGCCATCGCAGGTACGAGCGGATCACATTTCATGTAGATTATCATTTTAGCAGATGGCAGACTTTACAGGAAAAGATATTATGATTGTTGTGGAATCACATTGTTAATGTTGGCGAGCCAGTGAGACTCTGAGAGGGAAGGTGAGAGGTGAAAAAAGGAGAATGCATGTATTCGGACATGCAAAAAGTCATGCATGTGCAAGCAAATGCAAACTCTTTAGCCATGCTAGCAGCGTGGCTGTTCGCCTATCCAGACTATCTCAACAGCTACTGGATGAATCGTCATTAAATTTTATACGGACATTCATGGACCCCAGAGAATGAAGCCAAAACACTGACTTTTCCTACAGCGTCACCATGAGGTTCACATAAAATAGCAAATATAATGCGCTAAATAGCACATTTGGAGTGATTTCAGACACGGCCATTGTCTCTTCCACTTCTGGCTAAATCCTAAAATTAAACCTTTAAATCTGCTTTCATATTGCATTGTGCACATGACTTACAGAGGAGGTAGGACACACACAAAGCTACAAAGTCCACACATACAAACCACATGAAGAGAGATGAGTCTACTTACTGACACTTACAGACCAGACCACCCTGTAACTACTCTGACAAAGAATCCCCTGCGACCAGCCTATGTGTGCATGTGAGTGTGTGTGTCTGAGTGTGTGTGGCCAAGTCCACTCCTCAGGCTCCAGACAGGCTCCTCTCCATGCTCAATGTAGACACAAAGTCAGACGATGTAAGGTGAGATAGGAAAATGTAAAAAATTGGGGGTATGACCCTTTAAAAGGTGCTTTGAGCTGAATGAGTGAATGAGAGACAAAGACAGGGAGAGAGAGAAACGGATTTTAACCCTTGTCATCAGATGCCATGACTAATGGTGGCGTAATAGTGGTGTGGATAAACTTGGACACATACAGCAGACCACATGCAGACAGGCCTGACTGACGCACCCTCAGGCCTGGAAAGCTATGTGTGTGGCCTGAGCTTCCCTGCCCACCACCCCTCACACCCACCCTTCCACTCCCTCTCTCTCTCTCTCTTTCTATGTCTATTTCTGAGCCTCTCTCACGCTTTTTCTTTCTTTCAAAATTTGAGATTAAAGGGAGAGAAACAGAGGCCATGAAAAAAGGGTCAAGCTCACAACCCACAATGGTTTTGCTCTCCTCAAAAACTACCCTTACTTTGCACGTCCAGCGCCCTCCTCTGCTCTACCTCCCTCTGTCTTTTTCCCTCCTTGCACCTCCCCCAGGCTTTGCTGTAACATGGTTTAACAGCAGGGAAATGGAAACCCTCCCCTCCCTAATCCTTTTTTCTTTCCTCTATACTTCCTACCACTTCACTTCTTCTCCCGTCAAATTCACCTCTCCTTTCCTCTTCTTCTTCTCTCCGCCGTTGTCCTCTCCCACCTCCTCCTGCCTTGCTGTTATGTTCTCCATATGCTTTGATGGCTCCTCCTCTGAAAAGGGGGAAATGATTCAGTTCCCTGGCATGCATGGCAGGGCTGCAGCTGGACACTGCACCTGCAGCTCCGAAAAACAAGCTGACGGGCGCATGTTTGGGAACCCTTCGGTTTACGTGTATGTGTGTGTAGCGTGCATGTGCATGCATTTTTGTGTGCACACGGTCAGGCATTTTTTCTCATACATCAAACTCCCGCTCTTTTCTGCACCCTTCCTCTCCATTTCCCCCCTTTTTTTTTTTACTTTCCCACTTTTTTTTCTCATTTGTTTTTCCCACACTTCTGCTCCCACAGAGGCAGTGCTAGGCAAATTAAAGTCAGTGTGAGACGTTGTGTAGTACAGCAGTGGTCTCAATCATGGCCCCTAGGGTTCCCAAGTTCCAACCACGCACAAGAGGACTCTATTGGAACCCGTAGGTACCATATTTGTGTGGTGATGACAAAATTACCTGAGGCACACTTGCATAATTTGTACAAAATTGCATATGCCACCTTGACTCCACCATAACCCTGAGCATTTTAGCAAATAAAAATCAGTTTAGAACCTCATTGAAACAGCCATTTTGATTGAGGGTTGTGCTCGAGAAAGATATAAAAATGTCTGCAACACAATGATGGAAAATGACATTACACTTTTCATTTTGATTGATAGCAAGTGCTGCTCAGTTGCTGCACCTCCTTGCCTCCATAAATTACACCATAAATCATGTAATTAGTAGAGGCAACCGCCAGAGAGTTTGAAATGCAGGTTTGCAAGCTTTGAAATGAGGTCACTAAATCTCTGGAGAGATTTTATAATTGAATTGGTGGTTGGTTTTAATGGGCCATGATGTTTGTATGATTTTATTTCCGCTAAGAATAACAGGCATAATTGCTTACTTGGTTCTTACTTGCAGGTAGCTACTTTTAATTACTAGCATAATGTGGTATGATTGTTTAGCATCTCTTAAAGGGTGGAATCCAGTCAGGTAATAGGAACCTATGAAAGGCACTTTGCAGGGAAGATTAGAGTTTCAACAAGCTATTGTTGTTTCTAAGTGGCAGATAAGAGCGCTCTCTCTCCCTGACTGAAAATACATGACATTTCTATTTGCAGTGGTGAGAGATATTCCACAAGGAGGTTTGCTGTGGAAATACACCAGTGCAGGATGTAAGGCTTTGGGGGGTCAACCCCTGCTTACTGGAATTAATCGAAACCATAATTACCTCCGCACTAATGAGCCAGTTGTGTTGAGCCGCAGCCAGGTGTTTAGCAGGAAACAGTATGTGACAGTTTGGGTTTGGTGTTCACCCATCTGAGCACATACACAAACACACTCAGGCTCCAAGAACCTGAGTGAGTTGAGCAAACATTTCGCCAGCCGTCAGTGCTGTTCTCTCACCACATACATCCATTTTCCTGAGACGCCTCCTGTCCCACAGCACTGCAGCTTTCCCACCTTGGGAGCCAGATAGGAAGCTGCGGTATGATTTTCACATTTGTTACTCTTTGACAGCTCCACTGAACATGTGTGTTTTAGAGCTGTGGCTCTCAACCCTTTTTGACTGATGTAACCCCACAGCCATGTCAGATGAGCTCAACTACCCCTTTCTCAACACCACCCGTCATGCTCCAAAGTAGTTCATTCGAATTCATTTTAAACTTGAGGTTTCACTAACAGTGGATAATGTTCCAATAATTTATTAGTAGCAAATATTATTACTACATGTAGTGGAAGAAGCTGGACATTTCAACTATTTATCCATTACTTTTAGCTTTTTATTTCAACTGTTTACTGGTTAGCTTTAGCTATCCAATGCTTTTAGCTAACAGTTTACTTTTAGTTTAACCATTTAATCCAGTACTTTCAGGTAATGACTGTTGCTGTTATCTACTTTTAGCTAAGTATAATTACGTATTAGTTGACTATAGCAATTAACCATTTAGCTAAATATTTCAGCTGTCATCTTTTAGTTAACTATAACCATTCATCCATTAGTTATACTGTAGCTATCTGTTATTTGGTTAAAATGTTTCCATAACTAGCTACCTAAATTGTTAGTTTATTTGAACGTAATTACTTTTAGTTAAGTGCTTAAAATTATCTGCTCGCTTGCTAACAAGTTCTTGCACACTCATGGTTGCAACATGTTGCCTACTGTTCTGGTGGTACTCAACTGGTGGTTTCTCAAACAAATCAAGTGGTTTTTCACATTAACTACTCAACAATGTTGCTATGTACCCCCTGGCAACTTTAGAAGTGCCCCTTGGGGCACAATTACCCCTTGCTAATGGGTTAGAGTATGTATAGCTTTAGTCTGTGTCTGTTAAATGTATGTTTTGCACTCTGTCCATCTGTGTATATGCATCAACATCTGTGTCAGCAGGTGTGTGTTAACTTGCCGCTAACAGGGTGACAGGTTATAGGTGCTTTGCAATGCCCTCAGGCTTATTCAACAGGCCCAAACTGAGCACACTGTTCCACAGACAATACACTACTATGCTCTGCTTTGCACCTGTGTTATGTTTTCATGCTGACAAAGATGTGCTTTCCTCTTTGTGGGCTAAAGATGTGCTTTGTTTCCATGACTCAGAGGCTAAAATAGTAAAGCTGCCACCAACTCTGAACCAAGGCTCTTTGTAGTAAAATGGCCAAATAACTTCAAACACACAAACACAGCAGTGAATGGTTAGCAAATGGGTGCTATGCGGATTACTCACTGTGTAAAGCTGGCACACAAATGCTGAGTGAACACAATTCTCTTGGCTTGATTAGCCTCTCATGATTTTCCAATGTGTAACAAATCTCCTATTGTAAAGTGTTATTTGATACATTATGTATTTAACATAAAGTAATCTCATCATTCATAATTTACAAACTGGAGTAGCTATGGTAGGAAAAGAGATTTACAAGGTTTACAATAATGACATCTAAACTCTACAAACATGAGTAGGAGACCTGGACTTCAGTTTTGACAGGGGAAAAAAAAAACATGACAACATCAACACAATAACTCAGCACCTCAAAACAGCAAACTGAATATTTATTAACTTGTCAGCATCAGAGCATTTGTGATGTTGTCACTGTTATGACCAAAAGAAAACCGAAGGATTAAAGAGCGGGAAAGCAGGTTTGTGTCATTGTCTGGTAGGTCACGGTCAGCATCAAGATCATCTAATCAGAGAAAATATACTACTGCCCCCTGGTGGATTTAGAAAATACCTTGACCATGAACTTAAAACTTACAATGCATACAAAGGGTGACTACCATACTGTGTAGCATATAATTCACCAAATTTTCATACTTATCAAACAATGCCCTGCATTTACTATGTTTTCTACACTAATTTATTCATGTCATCCTTTAATTAATTGTCAGCCGTATGTAGTTTACAGCAATAATCTTAACACCAACATTGTTTTTATATTGTACACAGTGTTATTTGTGCTCAGTTGTCTGAAGAATATCATACAAACCAGGAACCTCTTTAATATCTCCACAGCTCCTTCCTTTATGTGAAATACAGCAGCATCTTCCTTTGGCCGGAACAATTTGTGATTCACAACAGTAACCCCATCTATCATGAGTCCTTGAGCAAAACCCTCAAGTCTCACTCATTGACACGGATGAGGATGGCAAAGTCAAGCATCTCTGAAGAAGCACTCAAATTATAATTTTGTTCGATTTCTGCAGTCCTTGAAGTCTTTCCTTGTTTCAGTGCTTCAGTGCTTTTTTTGCAATTATAGTTGCATTATTTCTTGGAAAGAAATTTCATTTTGCTTCCTAGAATAATGGAAAAAAAGATTGGTTTAAGGTGAGTATGGACCTACAATAGATCTGTAGATCATGTGAACAGAGCTTATTTCACTATTACCAAAGAAATTCTGACCAAGTATAGTTCAGGGACATCCTTACCCAAGCCTTTGAGAAACCTGTTAACCCGTCGATGTTCATTCTCATGGATAGAGTCTAGATACTCCTGCACCCTCACTTCAAACAGTCCTGAGAAAAGAGAAAGAATCATGAACCACTGGATTAACTCCTGGCATCTGAACTTGAGCTTGCTACCGCACCTCTATACCTCTCAGAGCCTGTTTGTGGAGCTCCCTCTCCTGGATGAACCAGCCAAACATCTGGGTCTCCATGAAGACCTCCAGGAAGCGACGGACAGTCTTAGAAGTGATCGCTTTACGAAATCCCTCTCGCTGGAAGGAGCAGGGGACTGGGGAGGAGGACGAGGAGGAGTAGCCGTCCTCCCGTTCGCCGATGATGAAGAGTGGATAGTGGCCTACGAGCTCCACAAAGAAACGGACAAAGGCCTCAGACACAACAGTGCCTAGATGTCCAGAGTCTGAAAAGAGGAAGTTATAGCATAATCAACAATACCGCTGAAAGGATGCAAGATGCAAGAAATTAGAGAGCTGGAACTATAAACTTTCATAGTTGTCCTTGTAACGACTTACCACTGGGCGTGTCTCCTCCTCTGTCATTAGCAAGTTCTCTTCTCCTTTCTAGAACGTTCTCCAGGGCTGATTGAAGCTTGTGGGGCAGGATGGAGTCCTCATCATCCAACTACAAGGAAAAGGTTAGGGTTGGATATGATATGTAGATGTAGATATGAAAAGGTTGAAATAAATCACCCACAGATCATGCGGAGCCATAAAAAACACACAAACATGATTCAATGCATGGCTTACCTGTCTGAGAAAACGACTGTTTCCTAGATCCACAACAAGAACCTGTGCACACAAAGCCGACATTATTGTAAAGCACAAAATTTTTTCATTTGTGTATTGATGTGAACTGCTAATAATTGGTGCCTCTTTGACCTCCTCCAGGGGCAGTTCAGTGAGCTGGGGCAGGGAGCTGGAGAGCAGGCCGACAATGAACGGGGTCGGGGTGCAGACGATGTCGAGCATAGCCGAGGGCAGCACAGGAATGTAAGTGTGCTGCCATACAAAGGGGTAAAGCAGTGCCACCACTGCATGGCAGCACTGGGAGAGAGTACTGCAAGATGGATGACAAGAAGAAAAGACAGTCATGAGAGGAGGAACAGATGAGGAATTTGAGATATTATTAAATTATACATAAATAGGGGAAAGGTTTTAGTTGCATGTTTAAACACCAGATGTGATGCTTTTATGGTTTTTAATAGCTTTTTCCTGAATGAGGGATGATGATGGGAGGCAAGAGGAAGAGGCAAAGATGAAAAGAGAAGGAGAGTCATGCGAAGAGAGAGAAAAGGAGAGCTCGAAAAAGAGAAAGAAAAAAGAGAAAGCCATAGACGCAGAGTGACTTGCTCATTCTCGCCACATGAGGGCAGCATAATCTAAAATACACCCTAAACACTGCGAACTCCCTAAAGTCACAAAATTTCCCATAGAGGAAAGCAAGCCTGCATACTTTCATTTACGTCACTTGACTTCGCATTCCTGTCCCCTACTACTGTGACCATACTTTCTGACTCCCACTGGCTTTCTCCTGCAGAACAAACAAACTGGCCCCAGCACAACAACAACTTTACAGCCTGGCCTCAAAATATCCCTCTGGTATGTTCCCTGAATAAAACTGGGGTTGCCTTAAATTTATTTAAAAATGTTGGTCTGGACCACCCACACTTTTTATAACTTCATAATAAAATCATCCCCAACGCTTTCACCTAATGTCTGCTTACATAAACACTGGAAGAATGATGCAACTTCATGTTTTATAAGAGCTGACACATATATGCAACATACAGATTCTAAGGGGATGTGCGAAGCTTTGGGGTATATGACCAACCTGAGATTGTCTGCAGTGAAGATGACCCTTCGCTCCAACAGCAGAGAGCCGAGCACCCGGAGGAGCAGCCGCAGACTCAAACAGGAGAACAGACATTCAAAGTCAACATGCTCCAGGCGAGAGTCAGAGGGTCGACAGAGCTCCATCGACTGGGAAATAGGATGGATGAGAGTTTATCTTATGTTTTTAATTTCAACAGACAGAATGTGTTGGTGCTCACAGTGTCACACACCTCAGTACCCGAGCCAGGGAGGAAGGTTTTGATGTTGATGGTTCGGCCCGGCGCTGGAAACTGGGCCTCCATGATGGCTCTCATGAAGGGCTGTACTAAGGCTGGAGACAGAGCCCTCCGCCTCTCCACTTCATCCAACACCTACAGCGCACACATATACACAAACACACATACCTTGTAAAATACTGTATGCCAATAATATTATCACATGGAACCAGTGTGAGTGATTTACCTTGGAGAACAGGTTGAAACAGCCGAGGTGACTGACGATACAATAGACCTCTGGTAGACGTTTGCCTTTTCCGCTGGGCTGAAGAGAAAAGAGGAAAGTTCAGTCGAACAGGTATAACAATATCTAACTGTATGATTTTAGAATGATTTTAGAATTTTTTCAATCCCATATAATTCGTGACACATCAGTTTATATCTGCCCACATCAAACTTTGAAAAATGAAAATCAATATATCAGGAGTACTGAAACACACATAGAAATACACAGAAACATGTAAACACACAAACACATACTTTATACACACATACACACTTTCCCAGTCTCACACACTTCCGCCCAGAGTCTGAGATGGACTGTTTTCCCACAGGCACGCTGACTATTTTGGCACCCTTATTTACTCAGCCGTCATTGTGGTATTTGGCCACTTCCTGTCCAGCAGCGGCTGGACACTTATTTATTCTATTCATTTTTATTTACCAGTAAACGCCGGCAGTATCCAAACCTCCTGCTCCCGTCTTCTCCAGTCAAAACAAAGGAGAACATCTCACTGTGAGGGATGGTCCACAGCAAATACACAAATAAACATGTGATTAATATATTTTGATTGTACATATAAAGAATTCACATAGATAATAGTATACATGCAAACTGTAGTACTGACATTGAGTATTTCTGTGCAGTCTAAACGGACACATCAGCATGGGAGAAAAAGCAAGTTTTCTAGTGGTAATAAGAGTTGCAGTTTCATGGAGTTGTTAAGGGAGTGAAATGACTCTGGGGGGAGTCGGCCTCTTCAAAACTATTTTCACCATTAAATTAGCTGAATTTATTATGGAATTTCATAAACAGTGGCAGTAAGTTAATTTTACACTCTCACCTCGGGTAATTCTCCACCGACTCCCAGTCTTTAGCATCAGGGAAACAGAACTGAGGAATGATCCTCAGCTGATCCTCTGTCTCCCTCATGAACTTGAAACTCCGTTCCAACTGCAACATAACAAAAGCCCAGACTTTCATGCATTTCCATTAACTTTATTTCCATTATTACAAATGTATTTTTATCGTTAATTATCCAGAAGAAGTTTGTTCTTATTGACAAATTAAAGCTTACTGTTTTAATGGAGGTTGGATATTTTATACTTCTGTATCTTCTTTATTTACTTCAGCTTCTTAAAATTCACCAGGTTTTGTCCAGCAGATTTGAGCTCAGTTCCATTCTTTGAATTGTTTTGACTGAACCTTTGCCTGCGTGTGTGTGTGCAAGACGTGTATATTTCTACTTTGAGATATTTGGTCCTCAACCTTAAAATGAAATTACCCCCAAAATAATATATGATTCAAGGACTCCTCTGTTCCTGACCTTAGGGGGGAACTGCTGTGTGACCTCCGGCAGATAGTGGGCACCACCCTTTGACTTCTGCAGCGATACAACCAGGAAATATTCAAAAAGTTTGCGCTGGTGGACGTCCTGTTCCAGAGAGCTGTTTCTGTTGTTGGTACCATTGTAGTGGACCTGGGCCTGGCTTGGCTGGCTCAGTATGGACTGAACTGACACGAGGCGCTGGCGGTTGGCTGAGAGAGAGGAAGTAAGATACAGTGCGGATAAATATGTTGATATAAATATAATGAAAGATGAAGGGGTGTCCTTGAGATTAAAAAGCTCTGATGATGTAACCTACCTTTTGCTCTATCTTCAACTTCACTCTCAGAGTCACTGTTCTCATCTGTTACTATAAACAAAAGGCAAATTTCATCAGCCAAATATCCACATTAATATTTTAGACATTATAAAACAGACCATCTTCAAGATAGCCAACATTTCACCAACATCACCTCTTCCTGAGCTTGTCTCAGCATAATGGTAGATCCTCCGTAGATGTTTCTTTCCAATTCGAGCTTCAAAGATGCTATTGATTCTCAACACAACCTGTTAGATAAAAAAGTTCAGTGTAAGGAATTACGACAGCGTCATGTCTTTTCTCAAGGATGAGAACAAAACACTCCTTAATGATATTTGGCAGCTGCATTGAAACCTGGCAGCCATACTGGACTAAAAGAAAATCTGACTTTAATCTATAAATTGGATTAAAGATCCATCAAACGATCTCTTGGAAGTAAAAAGGGGATCTGTGCTTAATCTGACATCATAAAAAAGTTCAGTTTAAATAAAAAGAAACAGTTTCTACAACATGTGACATTATTTTCGTGATCCAGGGCTGCTGGCCTAACATTCAAACACATTCAGACCGTTGGTATCCTGCGGCAGGTGCGGCTGTAGGGCTCGCCGGGCAGCCAAGAAGCGTGTTCAGGACCAGTGGGGGTGGAGGGAGGGCTGAGCTGGGGTGGAGATGAAATTCCCCCACTTGTGCTGGCACTGTGGGTCTGCTGGTTGGTTCTCCGCAGGTCCAGCAGCTTAAAGCCCCTGCCTGAATTCTGCCTGAAGAAGCCAGGCCTTGAGGCCTGTGAACCGAAAAAAATAATTACTAAGCTTTTCATCTCTAAATCAGAAGTGTTAAATATTATGTTTGGCTTTTTACTGCAGGAACCTTGGTAGTATCAGCGCCAGGAGAGGAGGGCAAAGACTGCTGGGAGCACTGACTCTCCAACTCAATGTCCTCATACGGGTTCTCTTTGGGTGAATCTGCAGAGAGAAAAATTATTGTTTTTGTACATTAAAAATGAGCAGGGGTTCAGTGTCAAAAAGGATTCTGAAAGCACACCTAATAATTAGTAAGACAACTTTGTCAACCTGCATATAAGGTAGTTAAAACTGGGTCCTGCAGAACATTCTTTACACTCCCTAATGTTCCTCTCAGACTTTCACTTCAGTAAACTTTTGAATGCCAGACTTGTTCTTGTAACAGGGTATTTTTACATGTCTTTGAACTTTTACTTAAGTAAATGTTGTGAGTAATTGCACCATATCCACATGTTTCTGATAAAATTACATTTACTGGGCCTAATTGTTAAGGCGCATACCACAAAACTGCAAAATCCAGGGTATGATTCCCAACCGGGCGATCTGTATTGCATGTAATACCTCTCTCTCTCTCCCATCTCCTGTCTCTCTATACTGTCAACTTTCAAATAAAAATAGATGTATTTATTGTTTTCTGCAGAATATATTCAGTGGAGTGGCGGAAAACCTCAGAAAACCCATTTAAGTTAGTGACAAAACAGTCCTTTTGTGCAGTTCCCATCTCACTCGTCTCAACTGCTTCCTCTCTAACATACCTTCCACACGTTATCTATATTTCTTGGCACAGATTTCAAAAGGGAAGTCAATCAAGGGAAATAGAAGTGTCTGACCCAGGATGTCTTCATAGTGATGTTCCTGATATAGTGAACGTGAGAGGAGTGGGCTAGTCGACCCTGCAAGGTCTTCAAACTCAAAGGATTTCCTGTCACGGTGAACAGAACGGTACAAATGATTATATAATTGGTTTAGCTGTGGTTATTACATCAGCGAGGAATTCATTTTTCTGATCCTGCTGTACCTATTGATGTTGTCTCGTACTCGCTCGCCCCTGGGTCTCACGTAGACACTGGAAGGAGGTTTTGAGGAAGGTCTTGAGGAAATGGAGGGCAGTGGAGGGAGGTTCCTCTGTCCTCTCCCTTGCCTCTGACTCTCCCCCATGGGCACGACAGCTGGATGCTGGAAGGTACGTCTGGGTTTGGGGACCGGGTTGATGGGGAGCGCTCCCGGCTCTGTGTACACATGCTCCTGGTGCTGCTTCCCTTCTCCGGCCCCGGAGGCTTTCACTGCACCACTCTGACTGATAGCTTCAGATTCTTTCTTCTTCACCTCTACCTGTTTGTCCTTACTCGGAGGGCTGAAGTAATTTCCGAGCTCTGGAGGTGTTTTCCCATGGTTCTCCCCCATAGCCTCCAGCTTTTTAAAGAGAGAGAACACCGCTCTCTTCTCCTGGCTGGTTTGCTCTGTTGCTCTCTTGTCACTGCTTTTCCTCAACGTGCCTACCTGCTGCTGCGCTGCCAATGTAGGTGAACATGGCCTTGAATCACCAAGCTTTTCCACATTCTCTTTCTCATGATCTTGCTTGTCTTTGTGAACCACTCTTTTGCAATCCTCCTCTCTTTGGTTTTCATAGGGCTTACTGCTCTTGAGCGTCCCTCTTAGCTGTTTTCCAGGTTCAACAGGTGAACAAGGCCTTGAATCCCCAAGCTTTCCTACAGTCTCTTTCCCAAGATTTTCCTTTTCCTTCTGGGCTACTCTCCTGCAACTCTCTGCACTCAGCTCATCAGTAGTTTTATTGTTGCTCTTTGTCAGGGATTCTGTCCTTTTTACAGTAGTGCACTGTACTGAAGAACCTGAGGTAATGGGTGAATGAGTGGGTTCCTTTCCCTCCCAAAGAGAAATTTTGTCCTTAATTTTTCCAGCATTGGATCTGGGGACCTTGTTGCCAGCCAAGAGAGTGTTCTCATTGCTGTGAGGGTCAAAATTTGACCTCCTGTGAGCCATCATGTGTGATTCTTCCCTCTGGTTGCTCAGGTTGTCTAATGGGGCGAAGGGAAGTTTTGGCACAACTTCTCTTCTTTGCTCAGCTCCCTTGTTTTCCACTGAAGCAATATGGAAACTACTACTCCCACCAAGATTGCCTTTCTTTAGCCTAAACACACAAAGAAAAAACACAAAGTTACAAATTAACATGAAATGATTGACGTCAAAGTATTCATTAAGATTAAATGTTAAAATGCAGAGTGGTGACCAGGTTTCACAGCAGTGACTTCCTGCTAGGCTACTAAGTTGCCAGGGAGTACATGGAAAGAATTTGGAGTAACTCAGCTAATGTAAAAAATATAAAATAAAACATAAACCACCAAACAAGTAGGATTACAAATTGGTGTTTTACTGATATTTAGTACATTTATGCTACAACAACTAGAGTAGTTGAAACAGTTAGCTAAAAGTAGGCTAATGGAAATAGTTAGCTGAAATAGTCATCTAAGAGCCATGGATTAGCAGTTGAAATCATCAGCTAAAAGTAATGAGTAAACAGTTGCCTGTAAATACAGGAGGAACAGTTGAAATAGATAAAAAGATGATAAGCAGTTGAAATCGTTAGCTAAATGTATTTAAAAAAAAGCTTAAAATAGCCAAAAGTGATGAAGCAGCAGTCCAGCTTCTGTCACTGCAAGTTGTAGTAGTATGAATACAGACCTGACCAAAGTGACCTTGTCAGTTGTATAACAAAACAGTGTAAAAAAAAAAAAAAAAAAAAAAAGGTTTGGAACCGTGGTTGTATCAGTGATTACCTATATTCAGTCAGAAAATGCAATATTGTGCTAACAAACAGCTAAGCATTAGAGCGCTACCAGAGTTTCCTGAACTTCCCAGTACGGTCACTGTTACTGCCAGCTAGGGGACACAGTCTTTTTCTGGCGACAGTGGGAAAATTCAGCCTGAGAGTAAATGCCAGAGGACAAGCCTATGACCGAGCATCTTCTTCTCATCAGCCTCACTAAATAAACACATACTTGGACTGGGGCCCATTTCATCAAACTGTTATGTTTTAATAAATAAACCAGAGGAAATGGGAAGCCCTAAGTTGAAAGACCTTTACTGACTTTTCCTTAATGGATGTGAGGAATAAAGGCCAAACCTAAACCCTGTTACTTATTTCTCATGCTCAGGAGAAATTTGTGAGCTATAATGTCCATCATTTCAAGGGAGAATCCTTCACTCATAAACCTGCCCCAATACAAACCTGTTGACAGTGGAGTAGATGCAGTCCTCCTTTGTTTTCATTCTCTTAGTGGCCTCCATGATCACTGTACACCTGAAAGATGGAGAGAGGGAGAGAGAGAGGGATCTTCAGTCAGCACCTTCACTCATTTCTCAGTTTTGTTGCGTGAGGCGTTTAGAGTTTGGATGTTAACATTTTTTATTGACATCCTGTCTGGCTTAGCTCCAGTTGACAATTAATGTCAGGCTTTTTCAATTAAACTGCATTTCTCTGAAGCACTTAATTCAAATTTGGGATTTTTTTTTTCTTAAAAGCAATAAGGGAATCTGATAATTAATATGATGAATAAAAAAAATACACAAACCTTTTCCCTTAATGCAACAGAGTGGTCTAAAAATATGTTAATTTCGAAACTGCATTATCCAGTATCTGTATCACCACACTTGCAGATTTTTTTTCATTGTTACAGATCAATCTGAGGTTAAAATCCTTGGTGAGACTTGACATTTAATGCAGTGCCATTGCTCTTCTTCAGCTGGTAATGTACTGTATTCAGAGAACAGCTGGTCAGACTCAAGGAAAAACATGACAGCAGCTCCCTTGAGCAGTTCATCACACAAAACAACATTTGAACAGTCATTAGGGACTGTTAGTGATTGAATCACTCTACTCTTTTTTTCCTTTATTATTTTATGATCCTTATTTTGTCACTTTCTCTACACAGAAGACTGACCTTTGACCCCGACAGCAACAAAAATGCTCTGTTCCCCTCTGCATGACTCCCATATTTTCACTTCTCTAAGGCAAATGTTTCAAAGTTCAGTGGCCTTTAAGATAGTGCTAATTTCCCAGATCTGGAACCGGTGTCATCATTTGTTTAGTTGACATGTTTTCCAAGGGACTGTGCGTGAGCCAAGGGACTGAATACAGCCCTTAAAGCTGTAGGTTAGCTGATTAGCTGGGAAACAAGGTATTCAGATATTTAGTTACTGTGTGATAGAGACAGCAACCATCCAGACATTGCACAATTAATCAGAAAATGCATAAGCGGTTGCAGTTTTCATTATGCAAATTCTTTTACAATTATTAAAATGAGTAAACAGAAATATGCCTCAATTTAATACCAGTTTGTACGATTTTAAGCAACAACACAGCAATGAAAATATGAGACAACGAAGTCTATTGAAATCCCACTCTAATCACATGCTGTGTATTAAATATACAAAATCTGTTTCTTACCTCCTTGTGTTGTACAGTTTCCATGTGTTCATTAGTGAAACCGGAGCATATTACCAAAGATGCTGCTATCCCAGTATCCATTAGAATAACTTCCAAACCACACCAGTGGCACGGTATGTCCAGATTAAACAGCCTGCGATAGGTTTTCTTTCCTGATTGAAGCCTTGATATCAGTTGTCAGACGTTTACTTGAGTGAGAATAGAAACCAGCTACTGTTCATACACTCCTCTCCCCGCTTCCTCTCCAATCTTCAACTTTCATTCACTCTATCTCCTCCACACATCCTGAATATGACTCCCTCCCTCCCTCCCTCTCTCTCTCTCTCTCTCTCTCTCTCTGTCTCTCTCTCTCTCTCTCTTTCTTTACGTATGTCTCTATCTGCTGGCTGTCTCTCACAAAAATGACATTATCAACATGCTATGTAGAATGAATGAATGACTTTTAATGCTTACTGATATGACTTAATTTCCATAACCTTTCCCAGTGACTCGTGGGACAGACGTCATTGTAGTACGTCATTTCTCTGCAAATCTGAAGTTCGTTGGGATTCATGCCACAGCTGCTTCTGGGCAGCAGTTGCTCATGTAGCTGTACTGTATCAGTTCACTCCCTTTGCCCCATGCTGTGTTTTCAATGTCATACCAAAATTAATAAGAGTGCTCCAATGAGATTTGCAAACTGCAAATGAAGAAAATAATGACAAGGGGTTCTTCTAAAAATGTTCCATCGAAAAAGAAATGACTAAAAATATTTTTCTTTTAAATAATGCGGTGACCATAAAATAATACATTAAAATTTCATAAGCACTTCTAAAATCTGCACAGAAAGCATCCTATGACATATTTTGTTTAATTTTGATTGTAATGTATTTCTGATTTATTTATTTATTTCTTCTTCCTGTCCTCGTTATATCCATTTACAAAACTTAAAGGCATTGTTGATATTTTTTTAAAATATTATTTTAGTTGAATTTATAATATATATACAGTTTAAATTTTTTTATATACAATTTTTGTCTTCAATTTTTATTCATATAGTTCTTTTTTCTAATCCTCATTTCTTACACTACTCTTTTAGTATAACCTTGCAAGTACAGGACATATCACTTCACTGCACATCTTTCCTTAGTATGTGACAAAATTGCCTTTATATCCTTGAAACCTTGAATATATAGATGCTACAAAATATTGGAAAATAGTAGGCCTAGATTCAAGCATGGTGGAAATTTGGAACAACATCTAGTCTTTTAAAGTCATACACAGCACCTCTTACATAAGGAGTACACACAGTTCAAACACATATATACTTAACAAACTATCTATACATTATTGATAAAGGCTTACCAGAATTCAAGTGCTGATAAAGTTCAGTTCCGGGTCCCTGCTTGCAGTGCAGTGAACTGGAGTGTTTGACAAAAGTATTTTTTGGCGGTGCATATTTTAAACTATGTAAAAATGAACCAATGATAGGTTGGCTCTTCCCCACAAGTGGCACGGTGACAGGTGAAAGCTGAACAGCTGTCTCTCCAGTTTCTACGGTCAGCTGTGCTTTTAAACGTGTAATTCCACCCCTGTCCTGCTGGTGGCAGCAGTGCGCCGCTGAGCTCTGTGACCGGTGACGTCCGTGACACATGAATCCACAGTAAACACAGACTGTCGCCACACCGAGGACCAGCTAGCTAACGATAACCTGAACGGAGAGGTAAGAAAACGCCTTGTTTTGTTTCTTAATTCGCAGGACGTTGAAACTGTAACTGTTGGTTGTCTGTTTGTAGGCGCTTATTTTGTGTTTTCGGTGCAACAGACCCGGAACTGGCAAAGTAGATAAAGGCTGTATAACGTTATGTGCCCTGTCACTCAGTAAGAAAGAGATGAGTAGAAACTGAAGCGGCAATTCTCCCTGTAACGACATATTACTGCCGAAAATGAATACAGTTGACTGAACGGCTATGTGAGTACTGGGTGGAGTAAAAAACGTTGTGTCCATATCTTTGAACACGCAGAAATCCTTTCTTAAATAACCAAAGTCTCAACACATTGTTTACTCTAGAGGCACAAATTAGAGCTCGTCTGTTGTGTAATCTACAGAAAACTGATGGCGTCCTTTGAACAGGAGGTCCTGCTTACATTTTCCCTTTCAGTGTGGTGTTGTGCACACAGTGTACAGTGCTACAGTCCTAACTCTAAGTTAATGTATCCTAAAGGGGGTTGCAAAATGCTACCAAACACCAAACAACTGATTGATTTCATTTGCCTTCAAAGAGTTTGTCTAACCTGCACTTTTGCAGGTAACAGTTACTTGAGGTTGTGTTTTGCTAAAAGAATGGAGAAATATAGAATGGTAAGTCAGTCTGTGACATTTTAATAATATTAAGCTAATTAAAGAGGTTATTTTATTAATTACATGATTCTTGAGGCTCTGCTTGTTGGGTACATGTTAAAAAATATGTAATAGCAACTTCTCAAATATGGCTCTTGTGTCCTTGTGGAAAGGACACAGTCACATGCCCTATTGTGTTATTTGCCTGAGGCAGGCTTTTATTGCATTTTATTTAGACCTAGAGTGAACAGATACACAACCAGATACAGTAAATGTCCTTTGGCAGGCAGTGTACCAGGACTTTTTCGGTTAAGTAGCAGTCATGTGAAATAAAAACATCAGCTGGTTATTGAAAGTATTTATCAAGGAAATGGAAGTGAGGCCACTGACTTTCATATCAGTGTTTCTGAGAGGAATGGTTCTCAACGTTTTGGCTTCGACCCCCAGTCATGACAGAAATTGTGTGTTATTCAGTTACTGTGCCAGTTCTTCGTACCACACAGCAGCTTCTGGTCTCATGAGTGTCTTTCAAAAGTATGAGTCTAATGAGTTCCACACAGTAAGGTATACAGATTTTCAATTCGGGGAAAAGAGAGGAGATCGGGAGATACCTAGAGTTGAACTATTGGAACAGAAGAAGGGTTGATGCATCTTGACTTCCTAGTTGGTTGATTCCTGTGTAAACAACATAGTTGCAGCTGAACAGGCTGGTGGGGGAGGTGGTGACACTGGGCCCATTGATACCTGTGGCTGGCAGTGCACACCCCAGCATTGAGACAGGATGCGTCTATTAATGGTTGCCTCTTACATCTAAGGGGGAGGGATGCTTTCAGCAAGAAAGTGTTGCCTGTAGTAGTGCAGGAATCATCCAGGACCAGTTTGAGGAATATATAGATCACCAGGTGTTCATAATCTCGGTTGAACTTTGAAACAAATTGAAATTTCATTAAAGACTACTTGGTCAGCTGTGAACCTGGGATGTGGTGGTTTTTCTAATGTGGATTTCTCTTTTGTAAAAGTTGTCCTTAGTTATTTAACCGAGTTCTCAAATAAATGAGAAATATTAATACAGTTAATTGACTTAATATTGGTTTCCTCTTTCTGCAGGCACAGCGTTGTTGTTGTTCTAGTGATGTGCTTGTCCCATCTGGCATAGTGGGAAATTCTAGCTGAACCCCCCTCCCTTCCTTATCCTGTCGCTGTTCCCCCGAAGACCTCCACCGACACCACCTCCTTCCTTGTTCCTACACCTCCTCTTCCTCCCTCCGGCCGCCCCTGTGATGCCTCCCTCGTGCTGTGGCTACCTGTCACAGTACACCCATCATCATCTGGTTACCTTCCTCCTCACCTTCTTTAGGTAAACTAAACCCGCCCTGCCTCCTGATGTAAAGATTTTTGCTGAAGGCTGTTAGAGCTGTTTTGCATTGTAAATGTAGTCCTGGGTTTTTAGATGACCCTGTGATACCAGTCATGTCCTCAAAGTATCTGGAAACCCAGTGAGGGCTGGACTGGTGCCAGTGACCTCTACAGTGTGACTTATGGGTCTTTTTTTGTAAGGTTATTGTGTTTTGTTTTTGGATGATTTTGGAGCTTTTAAAGCTTGACACTTTATTGAACAGTTTAGAAACAAAAATGTCCAAACTCGCCGTTCATTACCTGCTGAGCCGCAGCAGAATAGTGGATGCAAAGTGAAATGGAAATATCAATGTAGCTAGTGTAGAAACACACTGAATCGATGTGAGCTATTAATTTAGGTGAAAGGTCTATGGGGCAAGGTTAACCCAGGTCCAGCATTGTCAAGATAGCATAAACTATGTGTATTGATTTCCAACAGTCAGGCTTGCTACAGTACACAGCCTGGAATTTATGCAATGTAATATTTTGTGGTTGTAAGAAGTTTGCAGAAAAAAAAAAAGAATGTGAAAAATATTGTAAATAGCACATATTTTGTAAAGTGTTGACTGTGGAGATGATCCGTGTGGATAGAAGGTTTGTACACTGTCGGTCTTTTTCTTTTTTTCACTGAAGCACTTATTTCTTTATCCTTATCAACCGCTGTAGAGAAAGTCAAGTAATTTTGAAATGTGCAGCGAACAGAGCAAGGATTATATCATGTTTATGACCATCTGGTAAACATCAGCCATATACTTCTTTATTTAGGCCAAACTCAATCACATAGTTAATCATTAGTTAGTAGTTGTCATATCACACGTCTGTGGCCATGTCACCATAGTCGTGACACACAGTGCCGTCTGCAGCAGATAGTAGCACACAGTGAACTCTGCAGTTGTGTTTGCATTGGATGTTTTTTTTTTTTCCCATTTCCTATTTCTTAGATAACAATGGAAAGCTATCAGTGTTTCCTGTAAATTCTTGCATCAGATTTTAACTGCTACCACTGTGGAATTTAATCGTGTCCAAAAGTAAAATTAGCTTTTATTGTTTGACCTTATGAAGCCCAAAAAAAAACCAAAACAAGATAATGTGGTGTATTGTGGTATTTTTATGCAAATTCTTGCCACTTTTCAAACCATTAGCACTAAATTGTTCCAGTATTTTAAACAAGCATTAAGTAATAGAGCAGTTGCATCCCCTCCCTGAAGTATGACCTTTTTGTTTCTAAATGGATGCTGTTAAATAAATCTCCCATCAAATAAGTTTTTCTTACTAACGCTCTTTTCTGTCTCTCCAGCTATGTGTTGCTGCATGCGTCACGGAAGACGTTCAGCAATGTGAAAGTGAGCATCTCAGCCCAGTGGACGCCATCCATCCAGAATGACAGTGCAGCCACTTTCTCCCCTGGCGAGGTATGGAGCACCAGCACAACAGAGCAGCAGACAGTACAATGCAGGAACAATGCTTCTCCCACACATACTGTAGATGCTCACTTGGTTCAATAAAACAAATGATAATTAAAATCCCTGTTGTAGCTAAACTGCATTTGATTAACTGTGTTTTCTCTGACTGTTCTAGACATGGGAGGACAATCGTCTGTTTACAGATGAAAAGCAGGCCACTCTGTTCCTTGGAGCTCTGGACTCCATCTTTCTCTTTTCATATGCCGTGGTGAGTATGTTTTTCTGTGTTTAACGAGCTCCTGAAAGCAGCGACATCTGCCACTGAAATGAGTTAGAACTGGCCGAGGCGGATGCTGGCATGCATTCACAGTTTGCCAAGTTGGGCTGGGACTGAAATCTGATCCCTGTTGCTCGCATTTATTCAGGCATGTTGGCCTCTAACAGCAGAAAAAAAAATAGAGATATAAATCATTTGAAATAGACAACTGCACGGAAAATTCCTGTTATATGATGAAACAAAGTGAAAATAAGTTAAAGCACCTCATAACACCCCTCAGACGTATTACATCTGTTGCTGGGACACAGTGTGAAGTACATCATACCGTTTAATTTTGATCCAAATCAGACCTGAAGTGATCTTTTTTTAATCTTGAGTCCCTTGTTTGTTCCTGTCCACACAGGGCCTGTATCTGAGTGGTGTGATTGGGGACAGAGTAAACTTGCGCTACGTGCTCTGCTTCGGCCTGTGTGGCTCTGCTGCAGTGGTAAGAACATGGACGAGTGGTATTATTTATCTCTTGGTAGTGCTCCCTTGTGATCCCACTTTTGTTGTTGGTGTCAAGTTGTAAATCGTCATGGTGTTGATTCAAAGCATTTTATCTTTTCTGTAATTGGCTGTTTTTGGAAATGTTGTTCCCTTTACTGTTTTTCTTTCTGAAGGCTAAAATAAAGATTTTAAATGTATTATATATATTTTTTTTTATTTGTTTTTAAAGGTGTAAGGCAGAAATAAGATATGTAAGAGGTGGAAAAAAAAGTTGGTGTCTACCAGGACATTGTGATACCTGGTGTTAATATAAAACTCACTATGTATTAATGTGGATGTTGTCAAGTATAAATCAAATGCCAACGTTGTAAAAGACTTAATCCTCTATGTGGGTTTTTAAACATCTAAAAAGAATAGCCAATAATGTTTTTCAATACAACTGTAGCTGTTTGTGTGTTTGCAGGAGTTTTTGTTTGGCACTCTAACAGAATGGCTCCACATCTACAACATCTATCTGTACTGTGGCCTGTGGGTGCTGAACGGGCTGCTGCAGTCGGCCGTGTGGCCGTGCGTGGTGGCCGTCATGGGCAACTGGTTCGGCAAAACTGGGTGTGTGCCGTTTCTCCGTTTATGAAACCTGCTTTTATCCAACACTCCTTCAAGTATTCCCAGCATCTGTCAAGCCCAGAAATATTTAGTCAAGTCGAGCTTTATGATGCACACCCACACACAGAATCACACACACTCACACTCGCACAAAGACATCCATTCACTGGTGCTTCTGCCAAAACATAGACGCCATTTAGAGTCAGTTTTCCGCAGCAGCAGAACTTGCAAATATAATTTGCTGGCTATAAAAATAGCAAGTCACTGAGCTGTCTGTGAAATACCGGTTCATAAAATATACTACGTTCTGTATTTAAAGTGTTTTTTCTTTTGGGAGGCATTATCTGAAAATAGAACCAAAAGTATTTAAAAAATAATATTTGTAACTTTTAATAATTAAACTTCTGGATATTGTTTTCCAGGCGGGGCTTTGTGTTTGGCCTCTGGAGTGCTTGTGCCTCTGTAGGCAACATCCTGGGGGCCTTCTTAGCGTCTAGTGTGCTCAAGTATGGATACGAGGTAACACACACGTACACACTTTACTGATGCCGTTTACCATAACCTTCTCAGCAGCTAAATGCTAACATGGTCTAATGTGTGTTGCTGTGTGCAGTATGCCTTCCTGGTGACCTCGGTGGTGCAGTTTGCCGGCGGGGTGGTGGTGTTCTTCGGCCTGCTCACATCTCCAAAAGAAGTTGGTAAGGACTGCAGGGAACATATTAGAAAACGTGTTCTCTGAATGTATTCAAGTGCATCCTAATGTTATGTAAAATGCTGCTTAGATGCCTGTTTTCCATATAACACTGGAAGATGAAATCCCAATGACTATATGTTTTCAGTCACATTGTTTCTTTTTCAACTTTACTTTAAATTGACCTTGTTCCCACGGAAACCAGTTTGAACTTGTGTCACACTTCACACTGGGAAACTGTGCCTGAAATAAAAAACAGTTGTGTGTGTTTGTGCTACATACACTCTTGACTGAATTCTCCACAGCTTTGAATGTGTGTTTCTGTGTGTGTCTGTGTGTGCACATCAGGTTTGAGTTTGGAGTCTGAGACTAGACTCAGCCCGGTGGAGACGGACACAGACAGCCACAGGCCTCTGATGAGTGACGAGGAGGATGAGGTGAAGGCGGAGGTGTACAGCAGACGATACCAGACAGTTCAGCAGCCGGATGAACCCCTGGCCGAGTCACCTCAAGCTATCAGCTTCTGCCAGGCCTTTTGTCTGCCCGGAGTGCTGCCTGTGAGTCTGAAGTACCAACAAGTCAAGACAAATTCATTTACAACTGGCACTTTGCCACACACCATGTTGACTGTGTTTCTGTTTGAACTGCAGTACTCCCTGGCTTACGCATGTCTGAAGCTGGTCAACTACTCCTTCTTCTTCTGGCTTCCTTTCTACCTGAGCAACAACTACGGCTGGAAGGAGGCCGAGGCCGACCGCCTGTCGGTGTGGTATGACGTTGGAGGAATCATCGGTAAGTGGTGGTGCTACTTTTGTTTTAATCATTTTAACATATCACAAAGACAGGAGACAGAATAACATCTCTTTAATAGGCTGGAAATAAATAAGAACTGAAACAAATAGTTGATAAATCGACCGACAGGCAAATGATCTGCAGCTATTTTAATCAATTGAAGTCATTTTTCATTTTTCAAGTTCCTAGTTCCAGCTTCTCCAGTGTGGGGAGTTGATGCTCTTCTTTGACTTGCGAGTTCATTCACTGAACCTTTGGGTTGTGGACTGTTGGCCATACAAAACTAGCAATTTGAAATTGTCCTTGGATTTTAGGAAACTGTGTGGAGTATTGGGTTTTTTTTTACTATTTTGCAACATTTTATTGACAAAATGATTTATCAAAAAGAAACATTTATATAAACAGACATTGTGTATTCACTGCTTATCTTACTCAAAAATTCTGATGGATATGAACTGCTTCTGTCTTGTCTTTTTTATAAATCTCTAATTCTCAGCGTGGCTCTGTCATCTTGTTTCTTTGTGTCAGGAGGAACAGTTCAGGGTCTGATCTCTGACTTCATGGGTAAGAGAGCCCCGGTGTTGGCATTCAGTCTGGCAATGGCGATGGGAGCCCTGGTGGGATACAGCCGTGAGTACATACACATTATCACGCTTTGAAGACTAAATGATCAAAATGAAATAATAAAATGAATTTTTGTTTTTCTTATTTCCTGCTGTCCATCACTTCAACATATTAAGCTCAATATGTGATAAAAATCTGCACTTCTGAGGCTTAAAAATGTAATCCGTCTCCCTCCTCTCTCAGGATCACCTAACGACCAGGTGATAAACGCTGTGCTGCTGGCAGTCACCGGCTTCTTCATTGGTGGCCCGTCCAATATGATCAGCTCCGCCATATCTGCCGACCTGGGGAGACAGGAGGCTCTGAGAGGCAGTCAGGAGGCTCTCGCTACTGTTACTGGTATAGTGGATGGAACTGGCAGTATAGGAGCTGCGGGGGGACAGGTAAACAAAAATACAGGCTATTCCACAAGGACTCAGCTTATTGTGCTTAAAATTCATTAAGAGAAAACAGCAGGAAAAGATAACACTAACAGGATTAAATTACAAAATAAAAAACCTAATAGTTTATGACTATGGTCAGTGATTTTCTCTGTACTCAGCTATTGAAAATCATGGACGGTCTTGTCCTGGTACATTTGTCCTGCCATTGAAGTCTGTTTAAAATAGATGCACTGCAAGTTATACGTTTGACAACATGTTTGTATTTTCATGTGATGGAAATGCTGGCTTGCACTTTAAGGTTTTCCAACACACACACTACTTTCACACATTTTGCAGCCGCTGCACCATGTTAACTGTGAGAACTAAGGTTTACACATCTACTAAATTTTGCAACTCCTTAGCTTAGATAAGTAGTTGTCGGCTGGTCATTGACCTAATCATGTTAAAAACAATTTTAGGTACAAATGGCGTCACTGAATTCTGAATTAGCATTAATTACAAGAACATTGCAGCACTACAGAGAGGATTAAGTGTAAATATTGTAGACATAAATACGACAGTGTCGAGCAGTGGTTCTACCCACAGTCGCATCCACATTGATTTTTAATCAGTGCATTTTTATCTCCATCACCCTCTAGTACCTGGTGTCCCTGATTGAGAGCAAGCTGGGCTGGATGTGTGTGTTCTACTTCTTCGTCGTCATGGTAAGATGATCTCCCCTAAAATTACAACAGACCTTTTTCACAGGACATTCTGACAGTAGGCCGAGCACAGGTGTAATTCATAAAATGAATGATGCTTCAGTTTCAGGACCCTCAGTGTCACACTAGCTGCTGTCATACAGCATGTTCAAGCCAGGAATGTTCTGTGTGGGGCATTGCTGTTTTGGATTTATGTCCGCAGCAGTGCTAGTCACAGAGCACGTCTGTGTAGAGCCGGCATGGTGGGACAGACGCCAATGCTGTTTTGTTACACGTTACGCCTTGAGGTCACGCTTCTGACTCTGGAGCATGCTATATAAAAGCACACACTGGGCCAGAATTATTCCTGCTTGTTTGGTCCAGTGTAAACAAGCAAATGCGGCGTAACGAGTGGTCTTCTTGGCGGCAATATAGAGGGATCTCTGTATAAAAAGGGGCTACTGTCACAGCCTACTGTGACTACACTTGAATAGAACAGTGCTTTTCCTTTTACTTTAAGTACGAACTTCTGCTGTGTGTAACACCTGATGTTTTTACACCTACATTGGCGTAAAAACAACTTCTCAATTGCTAGTTCCGACTTGAGTACAGAGCATGAATTAATACCACCTTCTTTTGTTTTTCTACTACAGACAGGGGGCAGCATTGTGTTCATCACTCCCTTGCTCCTCAAAGAACTGCGTGCCATGTGGAGAGACAGACGAGCGCTGCGACACCAGCTGTGAAAGCCTCAACATCTGCCCACCGCAGCGTTTCTACTGTTATCAGTGGCGACACAGCAGATCTGCTCAGAAACAGCTCTTTGTAGGTGAGTTGTGGGGTGTGCAAAGATTTGGTGAAGGCCATTTCTCATGATCAAGAGGGTTAAGGTGACCTAGAGTTTCACACCCACAACCGCAAGCGTATGCCTATTAACACCCATGTGAGCAGGCAGAGAGTCTTTGAGCACAACACTGAGGTTTTATCCACTCATTGAAAACCTAAAATGTTATTGTACACTCCCTATAGTGCAAATGCAAGGATTTAGAGGTTGAAATGTCTGAGTGAACAAAGTTTTGAAAGGGAACCGGATGTCAGTCAGAGCAGTCTGTGAATTCAGGCTTTGCAGGGCCCTCACAGAATGTACTAGTGTATATATTTAAGGGTTTAAACGGATGTAAATATTTTACATGTAGATGTACTTGAGTCAAGTATGAATTTGAATGATGATCATGAATTTGAATTTTAAACCTGGAGTTCTTAATTTAAAGATGAGGCCCTTTCAGACAATCTGAGGGTCAGAATTGCCTAACGAATGTGAATAATAATTGTTATGTAGAACCATATTGTCAGCTTTTGTAGATATGTATGATATTTGTTTTTAGTTGAAATAATAAACATTGCACTCTAGGATTCTTACAATGATTAGATAAAGTCTTAAAGATTTTAGTAAACCACTTAGGTTTTCGCTGGCCACTTGATTTCTACTGTGTACAGTTTTGTGTAATCGGGGTCAGGAATTATACTGTAAAGGCTTTTCATTACGTGGGCTAGTTCTCTTGATTCTCTGTTCATTTCAGTTACTTATTTAATATTTGCTCATCATTCCTTTTTCACTTCCTGTTCGAAGGAGTGTATACCGTTTCTTAGGTTACAAGAGATCCCTGTGAAAACCCTTTTCTCACCCTTTTAGTTAACAGTGTAGCGTACAAGAGGGAACGGTTTTGCCTGTTTGTAGCCGGAGCTACAAGTTTGTTGGGGGGGTAAAATACTGGTCTTTTTATGTCTTATTTAATGATATACAGGGTGGGTAAATGATCATACAACACCAGCTGTTTGCTAGTTTACACCTGAACACTGTGTGTCTGTATTATTAGACACACTGGTTGGTAACCAGCCAGCAATTCAATGAAGATTGTTTTGGTTAGAATCAGACTAAAGTAGGTGATTTTCCAAACACTATGGTCAGTAGATACTAGAGACAGTTTGCACCCTTGTGTGCAGATACATGAATCATCACGTGAAGTGCTTTTAACATGTAGGAAGACTGATATCAGGGCATATTTTTACCATCATCGCTGGTATGAGATTGGTTCCTAATGCTCAACTGAACAACTAAACGTTTCTAATGCAATGGAGCTTAAAATGATACTTGAACTTCTGGTATCTCTGAACTCAAATTTAATAGAATGTAAATTTAACTGCATCTGTGGTGTATTTTTTATTTGTTTTATTTGTATGTTTCAGGTTTTAACCAATGTAAATATAATTGTTGTTTTAAATAAATGCAAATGACATTTTGCAAATCATCTATATTTCAGATAGGATTCTTTTGGTTTGGGTGGAAACTTGAACTTGATTTTATTATAGCTTCTAATCTGCACTCGATATGTGCAGTTTTGCATCAAAACCACCGAGAGGCGCTATTAATGCAAAAGAAAACTTCCATTTCAGTCCTTTTTTCTCTGATGCGTCAAACAGTTGAAACAAACTTGAGACCAGTACTTTGTGGTTTATCATTTCTCATTCATTAACATTTTATTATTTTGAGCACACTCTGAAATTAAAATTATGAAAGGCAACAGTGCACCAATAACCCATCAAACGAATCTCTTAACATTTTCTATACAAATATTACTATCAAAACGGATATAATTCTGATCCCATATAATTACACTTCTTACATGTTGCAAGGAAATATAAATCACTATTAAATTACAATAAAATTATTACAAATGGTATACAAAGATTATCATACATTCATGCATATACAAAGTAACAAAAACACTACACTTTGATATAGCTGCGACAGGTGAATTAGGAAAGCAGAGTTTGCTTGAGCACAGTGAGACACCCAACAGATATGTCTTGACTCATCATTTTAGTTTTACTTTTTTTTTTTTTTTTTTTTTTTCCTGCCAATGGACTTGACTTGAATTTAAACAAGGCCATAGAAAACCTTAGAAACTCTGTCCAACAATGTGAAAAGTCTGATGGGAGGAAAAAAAAGTTGAATTGTCAAGAAATTCCTAAACTGTGCCTGAAATTCTCACTGAGGATTTGTATGGTTTTTAAAGATTACCATAAAAAAATAGTTCTCTTGTCAACAATGTTTAAAGTAGTGCAAAGATATAGTTTCAGAAATAACAGTTAGTTATAGCAGGGAATTTAGAATTATTTCCCCACAAAACAATGATATAATACTCAAAATAAGTTAATATAGACTTTGAAAGTTTTGTCTTTAACACACTGAGAGGATAGATGCACACACAAACACTGTCACACACTCACACACATATATAAGTTGACAGAAAAACAAAGATTCCTGACGAATTTAAAACAATTTTAAATAACCATGCGTGCTATTTTTAAATCTGTGAAATATAGCTGTGTAGAGCCATGAAAAACCCCAACATTATGTTAACATGATTATGAACAACTGCTTTGATGCCGATTTTTCGCAGAGACTGAGGCGGGTTGTTTGTGAAAGAGACTGTGAGACTTTTAAGGGGGCAGACAAAAGCTCGTCTGAAACGCAGGCCACTCGTCTGGCCGCAGAAATCCTTTGATCCAGACGGGCTCTGGGGCGTTTTCTCCTGAAGTTTCTCTATTAAATTTTGTCCCTTCCCCTCATCCTTCCCCCACACCACTATTCCTCGGCTCTGTCTATTTCTGGGAAAGCTGTCAAAGCAAAGTGAGGCAGTGAGAGAGTGAGAGACAACAAAAGCCGCCTGAACTCCCTCCTCCCCACCCACCTCCACCCCCCGGGAGAGGCTGGAGTTTCCTCTGCACCAAGCAGGGCCTCACTCTGACACACTGACTCTTTTACCTGATGTGAAACTCGACATGAAGCGCTGAACCTCCACAGCTTTTACCATAACGGAATAATTATTTCTGTCTCTATTTTGTGCAACAACCTGAGCTAGATTGGTTTTGTTTGAATTTTTTTTTTGTGTATGTAACTTGTTTGAGTAACTAAATCACATGATGAGGTAGTAAGAGTGGATTAACTCAGGTTATGGCTTATGTCTGAATACAAAATAGAATGACTGTACGTAGGGAGAGAAAAGTAGGCACATCCTATTTGAGTCACTTCTCTTGAAGGTTGAGCAGTTATGGGCTACATCTCGAGATCTTCTGTGGCCCATAACCGATCACTCACTGTTTCTAATTAAGTGGCACAGCAGGTTCTCTTTGGTTCAACTGCCTCAGCTGCCGCAACTTTTACAACTGGTGAAAACCTCAAGATAAAACCACACCAACACATTCATACACACACTGGCATGCATATATATATATATATATATATATATATATATATACATACATACATATACACACATATACACACAATGCAAACACTTTCAAAACTGCACTGTGATAGCAAATGTGATACAGCTCAACTCTTCATATAAAAAATTACCAAAAGTAGAATCTAAAGTTTTGATTCCTCTGAGCTGCAACACAGTGATAAAACACTACATTCCCTTCATGGAGAAAAGAGTTGCATTTAAAACCTACAAGTTGGACATCACATGAAGACAAAGAGTGGGAGATGCTACATTATTAAAAGCATAAAGCTGGAAAAAAACATACAACTAAATAAGGTATGTTCTGGTCTGTTAAATTATTTTTACAACCCCATTATGCAAATAATACAAAGCAAAAAAGGAATATAGATTGGAATTTGAACATCTTTTGCTATGTTGTTATGGTGTAAAATATATATGGCCAATATTTTTAAGTGGCAACGGTGGAGTGTATATGAGCCATAATAACTTCTAGTCTTAGGCATAATTTGGGGGCAATGGCACGTTTCCAAAAACACCTTATCTTACCTCGTTTAACCTCGTTTTCTTTTTTTTTTTTATTATAATTTAATTAGATGATGATCTAGCATCGTGAAAAATAAATAAATAGTGACAATTGGAATATTATAATTATTACTCAAAATTTAAGTCACTACCATACAGGTTTGGCCGCATGACCTCATTGCTAAACCTCCACCGTTGACTTTTAACCTGATGCTAATCACAGTCGCGCTGCCAAAATTTTTAACCCTGGGTGAGGTTTTGACCCCTGGCTCAACTCGAGCTTTTGGAGCCGTGGGGTGAGACTAAGGGCTAAGTGTGATGCGAGGCCAGGAATAGTAACTCATCTAATCAAAACCTCTTATGACTTTTAGCGAGAGGGAGAAAAAAGGTCGAGGACTGAGGTCAAATACTATCCGTGGCCCGTTTCAGAAGAAACTTAACCTCGTAGAACTAAAGCCCATTTTCTGTTATTTCCTGAAAGAGTGCATTCAAAATCATTTCACAGTATAGTCAGCTGAGGAAAACAGTATATAGAATATATACACTATATGTATAATATTGATAATTATCCAAAAACCGTTGTAAAGTCTGAGCATGATTAACTACGGAAACTGTAGCTTCCTTGTGCTGAAAATGAAAGGTATGTGGTGTCGGAGGAGTTTTTAAGCCCATGCTGTATGAGCTTGTGGACAGTCAGTTACAAATTGCTACATATATACATATGATATGAGACATATCTATGTGAGGTGACGTGTGGAGGTATGTGGACCACTTGGTGGTCCTCCACTGGGTCTCGTTGTGCTTTTCTACTGACGGGAAGATGCTTTGTAATGCAGAAGCTTCCTCTTCTTCACCTTGAAGAAATCTGGACAGGGGAAAAAAAGACAATGCAATGTCAGAAAAAAAAACAGTACAACAACTATAATCTGTTGTACTTGTACCACATTGGGACATAAATATATATGATTTGGGTCAAGAAATCAAGGCAGTTTTAAAGGAAACGTTCAATATCATCAAACTCAGCAAGACTGAGGAGGATTTCCAAAAACCATGACATTCCATGGACTGACCTGTGATGGCGGACTGTCTACGTTTCCCTGGCCGTTGCAGCCTGTAGCAGCCTCTGGTGGTCACCTCCAGGTATTCGTCCCCCGACCCAGACGAGCTGCTGGACACTGGGGAACCCTCACCCGATGAAGACGACGTCCGCCTCATGCCCTTCGTCATCCCGACTCTGGGCCGCGCCACCGGCCTCACCATGCAACTGCGGTAAAATGCCGGCACATCCTGGCACCTGAGCTCCTCCCACTTCATGTTGGAGCCCTCTCCTGGCATGTCGCTCTGGAAATCGAAGTTCCACCGCTTGTTGGCCACCTCCACACTCATGCAGAGCAGCCTCTGGAAGTCCTGCTGCAGCTGCTGGTGATCCACGGGCCCAAAGAGATTCCTCCGCACCGGCCCCACCTTCAGCTCCAAGGCCTCGATGCCCCCCAGGCGGGAAAGGCCCGAGTCAGATGCCGTAGCTGCGGTTGATATTGATGGAGAGGCCATCGCCATGTCCCTATTAGAGAATAAACACATACAGACACACACAGCATTAGAGGAAGGGCAGAGGTTGAATGCTGGTTTTGTCAGTCCTGTAGAGTTTCAATGAGGTGTGATTTCAATGAGGTTTTACTGGAATGGATTACAAACACACACACACACACACACACACATCCAAGCTATTAAATGCTCAAACCCCTCACACACCATCTGCCCTCTTGGGTGCCTTTGTGTTTTATGTGATCAAATACATGTGTGCCCTAACCCGGTAAGTAATTACTGCAGCAACAGGTAACTGAACCAACACCAAATAAATCTCCAACAACATTCAATGCCCTGCCGTGTTAAAGTCAACCTGATTCGCCACCTGCTCTGGTGTCTACCAGTCAAAGGTCGACAATAAAGGTTAGCAGGTCACACAGAGAAAAGACCCATGTTATACCACTTGTGAGGAATGTTTTCCGCGTTCCCCATCTGACTTATCTAATTAGAGTGATTGAGACTGATCTACACTGGTATTTGGCTTTCTACCTTGAGTTTCCTGCTTCATCACATCTCGACCTACATTATCTCTAAGCACATTCAGATAATATTTCACATGGACGTGGATAACAACCACATCTCTTGCTGACTCTGTCTGAGCCTCTGAGCCTCACCCTTATCAGCTATGTGTAGGCACTAAAAGCAGATGATGTTTTCTGGGATGGGCACTAACTACTATAGAGATATAAGGTTCTGCTACTGATGTAATGCTATACTATATATGGTCTTATCCTAAACCCTAACATACAATATAAACTAAATTGGTAAGGTGGCTCCTGCATTTTTATCATTCGATCTTTGCCCCGTCATGTACTAGGGCCCTGTGTCCAAAACTAGCTATAACACCTTTAATATTTCAATTAATATTTAGCTTTTATGGTTCACTTTCCTAAACAAATTTGCATGTAATCCAGTTATCATAAAGTCATTTAGAGTCAAAGAGTGGGTGGGACCTTAAAGGGGGCGGGCCTAGCTCATTAATTAATCCAGTGTTACTCCAGCCATGTAGTTTAGAGAGAAATTGTATGAAAATATCAATAATCATGCCCCAAATGTCCCAAAAAAACATTTTTTGGTAATGTCCTACTAGACTACACAGGATACATTTCATCCCCAGACAACAAAATAGATTCAGTGTAAAAGCAGTAAGTTGTTTATTATAATTGCTTTATTAGGTCAATTAAACTGGAAATGATTAAGTCATTTGTGGTGCCTATAAGGACTTGGCAGTTAAAACACAGAAATGGAAAAATGTGCAGAGTGATTTTTAGAAAATACCATTATGTCACCATAATCATCGCAAGATCAGCCTGAAGACGGAAGTAAGAGGTCGACTTAAAAAAACACCCCTGCGGAGCCAGAGGCAGGGGAGGGGTCTTCAGAGCGTTGCGCAATTGTTTGACACATACAGAATATATGGCTAAGAAGAGCACTTTCACAAGTCAAATAGCTTGTAATTTTACGATGTCAGTCTACCCATAAAAACCGTTGGAAACCATGTGTTTGAAGCCACAGCAGGCGACTAATTCACACATTTTCCTAAGTGCGCACTATGCTCTTATTTCTATTCATTACACATTTAACCAGCTCAACTTCAGTTTCCCTATTTACGTTTCTTTCGCAGCTCTTTTATAAAAATAAAAAAAAAGACTCATTGAGACAACTTAAGAAAAAACCAAAACCGCTTTCTTTCTTTCGCTACCATGGCTGCTGAAGTCCCCGGGTGAAAGTTGTTTGCGTCGAAAATGAAGTGGGCGCGGTATGCAGATCAGATTTCCATAGTGGTCGGTGTCCCCACTTCCAGAAAAACACCGAGTAAAACCCCCCCCCCCCCCATAATTCACCTAAACTCTCCAAAAGCAAGTTAAAAAATGCACCAACTACTTCTGCAACCCCCAAATCACCACTGAAAACTGTTGACTATAACAACATGGGGAAATTAACTTTGTAAAATGAATAAAGTCTGGAGAAAAAACTTCGTGACGCAGTTACACTCACTGAGGATGTGGGTCAATGAGATGCGACACACAAACAGCCCGCATCTTGTCACGGCACTTAACACTCATATTACACACACAACAGCCACAAATATTCACTTCTATATTACGAACAGCAACAGAAAAGTTTTAGCTCACGTTTACACTGACCTTGCCTCTGATTAATGTCATTAACGAAGCCTCTAGCAAAGCGAATGAAATCTTATACAACTGAATCAACCTTACATTTATCCATACCAAATGAAAAAGAACCACCGACCAAACAATTGTCTGAATAAAATACTTCAAAAAATATAACATACTATAACTTTAAACACTGACAAGCAAAAAAAATGCATTTTCCTCTTACCATCAGCGTCAATACTTCTAAGTGTTCAAAAGCGGAGCTTGACGGCTTTGGTCCCCAAACTAAGCACAATTCCTACAGTGACAGAGCAATGAAAGGCGTCCCCGACAGTCCCGTGGAAATAGACACTGTCACGTTGAGAAGTTATAGTAGACCTGACTCACAGGAGGGTTGCTCCTGTCCCCTTATCTGCGACCTGTTTGTTATGGACTCAAGAGACAAGAGGGGCGTCCTTCCAGCGGACTGAAATCACGTGGTTTCTACCAAAACAGTTATTGTTGGAGCTCGGCCAGGAGGTAAACAAGGCTATCACAATTTCTTACGACAATTAAAAGCATAAGAGGCTGCAGTTGAATTGATGCAAAAGTGGGCAGAAAGGTATCCAAAATGTATGAGAGGGGGAAAAAGTAATATAATTGCATTCCATACGGTTTTGTTATGCATTCATGAAACGTTAATTGTGATAATAAATAGTTTCTTACCCTGTGATCATGAATGATGCAAAAATCCCCTGTTTGTCTTTGTGCACTCCTGCTGCTGACCTGTTGCTCCTACTCTCCTCTGCGCCCTTGTGCTTTGCTTCTTCTCCAGAGCAACTAGAAGTAGGTCAAATATCTTGGCAATGGCGGCCATTTCCTCTTCTCTCTCAAATGTGACACACATTCTCGTGTAGTGCTTGCATCACGTTTTGTTTGGGCGCCGCGCCCACGTCCTCCAGTCACGTTGAACTGCAACGTGAGCGAGACAACTCCATTTTAACTTCTTCTCCTGCAGATTTACCACATATCCATTTGGATATTTACTTATGGAGTGATAAAAATCACTGACCCACCCTGTGCCTGGTTATGTGCATGTAGTTACTAATGGAAAAAGTGAAGAACAAATACTTCTATTTCTCCTTATAAATGAAAAAAAATTGACTTTTTGACCTTTTAATTGACCTATATTGTTAAAATAATAATGAAAATTCCACCTTTATAACTTACTTAACTTTTCTGGTTTAATCTACGTTGGAGTTCTAAAGCTACACTGATTGACACCAACAAGTTAGGTAACTGATTAATAATTTAGGTCATTTTTCAGTACAGAAATACCAAAGACTTCCCAGTAACCCAGTAGCCCTTAGATGCTGTTTTTCTTTGTATTTTTTCATAATAAACAGAATATCTTTGGGTCTTAGACATGTAGTTGGATAAAAAAAAGCTTTTTGCAACTTTGGGCATCCAGATCTTAAGATGGGCTTATTCCCATGATCAATCAATTAGCCTAATTGCGAAATTAATTAGCCTAGAGTCATTTTTAATGAAACAATAATTAGGTGCAGCCCTAAAATTGAAAGTGTTTTTTTCCCATTTTCCCATGTGTAAAAGGCAGATTATTGACAATTTAATAACCATGAGTATTACATTTCACCCTTTCCTTTCTTGCATTACATCTTTACCTTTACTTTTTCCCCTCAAACTTTTGTAATATCTTTATTTCCAATTCTTGACTGACTGCGTGCTCATTAACCCTTCCGTTTTACATGACTTGTTTCCCCAGCAGCCTTCCTATACCAGTCGTGACACATTTCTTTTGTGACACACTGTAGGCTCTCCTTCCTAATGTAATTGTGACATGGGTCCTCTTCTTTCCTATTATTACATAGGCTTTCTGTCACGTTTTCCTCACTCATTACATGGGGAGCAGTCCTACTGTTGCATAGCTTTTCAGTGACATAATATAAGAGTCATCTCAGAGGCCTGCTAGACGATCAACGCCCCTCACTCAGAAAGGTTATTCCAGGTTTTACACAGCGCCTGGACCGTTTCATTCAAATTATGTTTTCTCAGTTCACACACTGGAAACGCAGTCAATGTTTCTGCTGCAGTTTATGAGAGGCACTGCTTTAATAATGTCAAAGCAGGTAGCAGCGACTGTGGAGTGCTTATTGTTTGTGTGTGTGGTGTGTGACAGCCGAAGCCTAGAAGTAATTACGTCACCACTTGGTTGGAAAACGTTATTTTCACATATGAGGGGGGGTGCAAAAGTTCAAGGCAGTTCAGCACTCAGCAAATAAAACAGTTTCCCCAAATGCAGCCAAGTGTGTTTATGGGTTCTACAAAAGAAAAACAATAAATCCTGATTTGATTTACTTGGATTATGAACCAAAAAGAAAGGAACTGTATGAAAATGATAAGGTTAGAGAGAGAGGTTGAACCTTTAAAAAAAGACAAGAATAATACAATAAATAATAATAATTCTGGAGCAAATCTATTTGAAAACCTTCCTCTCTCCCTGCTTTCTGACCTCATCTGACCCAATTATTTTTGTACAGCCTCTAAAGAAAAAAAAAAGAAAAAAAAATGTGATTGTAGTCGATGAATGATCAACTCTTCCACTGACATCATTTTCTCACCGCAAACCTCTACATGCTGAGTTATTTTAGGTTTCCCATCATAATAGTCAAATAAGGGTTGTGTCCCAGTTCCCTAATGGCCCACTAATCTGAGTGTCAACCGGCCTTTATACACTGTCATATTTCACAGTAGACAATGAGCCCTCAGCAGCATGATCCCTCACTGTTTTGTCAGCTCCCTGACCTGTATTTACAGTCTGTTTATTGTTCTCCATTAAATTCCTAATCCTTCTTCTTATTGTCTACAGTGCTGTGTGTGTTTTGGTGTGCGCCCACCCGACCCCCATCCTTAATCCTGTGCTGTATGTTACAGTTGGTTATGCAGTCATTAAGCCCATTGTCTCCCCTCCACGGTCAGTGCCCTTTGAATACATTAGCATGCTTGTAAAACAACAGTCACACAGTGCAATGTGACTCAGGTCAGAAGATGACATGCTGGGGGACTGTCATGGTGGGTCTTGTGCTTGCAACAAAAAAAAAAATGATGTGGCTCTTTTCAGTCAAATGTTACTGATTCACTGTAGAATAATGCAAACAAAGGACACAACAGAGAGCCCATTAGGAAGCTAACGCTGCACATATCCTACAGCAGCAGGAAGTCGAATGCAATTGTATTTGGTTTGAGTGTTAATCAGTTGGAAGTGATGTGTGATGTAATGGTACTTGTCAGATCAGGAAGAGAATCCAAGGAAGCTGCTTATAAGATAAAGTCAGTCAAATTTAATTCAAAATCGAGCAACTACAACATAGTAAATGACTGAGACTTTGTCAGCAGCCTTCATGCTCATCACTGTGTTACGTTCAGTTTAATACCAGATTAAAACACACATGTCGTTGTCTTACTCTTATTAAAGAAATAGTTTGATATTTTGGGAAATAAACATATTCGCTTTTTCATGCTGAAGCTGGCACCAGCAGACGGTTAGCTTAGCTTAGCAATAAGACTGAAAACAACAGCTAGCTTGACTCAGACCTGATCTGGCATACTGTTTTTTGTTTTTGTTTTTTATTTGTTTGTTTTTTTGTGGTGGTTGTTGTTGTTGTTTTTTGTTTTTTTTGGGAGGGGGGGGGTTCAATTTTAGAATTTAGCGGAAGTGGTATCGGCGCTCTCAGGTAATTCTTAGCAAAAAAGATGAAAAGCAAATTTCCCAAAATTTCTTTAATCTCATTAGTTACTCAACAGCATCGTGGCTATTATCAGTCTCTCTCTACTCTTGTCATGTTTACATAGTCTAAAAGAATTATATAATTTTGGAGATTAAGAAAAAGACAGAATTATGCAAGTGAAGTTGTACTATGAGGGAAATGTGGCTTTAATTGATATGATGGCAAAGTGCAACATCTATGTACATAGATAGTGCTTTTTATCTTTCACAGTACAACATCTAATATCATTGATAATACTTACTGCATTGCTATGTTGTTTTGAGATTGAAATGCTGTTTGGTTTCACTCCGGATGAGACAGAGGTTTCAGGGAACTGCAGGTCAGAGGTCATAGTCAAAATCAAAACATTAAAGCTGAGAGTTTAGTGCTGAAGATGCTCTTTAGCGAAACACTGAAAGGATGTACGGTGTGTACCATATGGCAGTCTCGGTTCTACAGGAAGTCTCTTTGGTGAAGGGGAGGCTGTGATAAAGCGAACAGGATGAAAAATAGAGAGAGAGAGAGGAAGTTGTTGGTTCACAGGTGCAGTATGGGGCTTTCCACATCCTTCTGCCCCTCAGCTGCGGAAGCAAATACTGAGAAGAGGCTCACCACAGACTGTAGATTGTTTACGTCAATCATAATTTCCAGACATACCACAACAAATTGCGAGCGATGAGCAGGGAGAGAGACTTTAATGTAGAGACGCGGCACGGTAAATGGCAGAGAATTACAGGAAGAAAGAAACCAAATTAAAGCACGTAAAAGAGAAACTGTAACATCACTCGGGCAAGCTTTCAGAGCTGCTTGCTAACTGTTGGTTTGGGAGATGAGTGGGCTCTCATGTGCTGATTTACAGCTACACTACAAGCTGCAAGATTGAGTTTTCACCTTCAAGCAGCTCATCCATATTTACTGAGATGCACATGCAAATATTCATACAATAGATAGAGATCTAACCAAAAACAAGTTACGTATAACAGTAGTGAAAGATACCTGTGGGCTATAACCATGCAGGCACATTATGCAGATACAGTAAGAGTGTGGAAAATGAAGTGATCCCAGTGAACATGGTTTGGAGAATTGCAGGTGATGTGAATTAAAACTGAGCAGAAATGTTGTCTTTGTTTAACCTATAGGTCTCAACACAAGGCAACAGTTTATCTTTTTTTCTTATCACCACACACAAATGATCCCTGGGGTGTAAACTATATTTGGAACTTTGTACTTTGCGAGAGGAGGCGGGTGAGTACTGAAAATACACAGAGGAGTAAAAAAGGCAGTGATCCCAAAAATGAAGTTACAAGCGCACACAAGAGGTGGTGTTTCCATGGGAGCGTTCGCCCAGCTGTGGAGGCCGCAGGTGGGGGTTGTGGGGAGGAGTGAGCTGTGCTCTGATTTCATATGTGTGTATGAGAGAGTGAGAGAATGAGTGTGTGTGTGTGTGTGTGTGTATGTGCTTGTTCGGAGAGGGTCTGCTGAAATTTGGGGTGCAAGGAGAGCGAGGCTGCTGGCTGGCAGCTGGATATTGTCAGGGGTTCACCAGGGGAGCTTGCATGTCAGGGTGAATGGGTTTAAGATGAAATGTGCCCAAGGAGACCCTGACTCACTGTGTTTGCTTTGGGGGGTCCTCAGGGGCTTGCCTGTTTTTTTTTTTGGGGGGGGGGCATACAGATTTATTTTCTTTAAGCAGTTGTCGTCTGTATGAGTATTCAAGTGTGTGTATATTCCCTTCCTGCAT
>NW_019524449.1:128330-136158 GCF_002814215.2 Seriola lalandi dorsalis | reverse complement strand
ACCAGCCTGGCCGGTATGTGATGTGAGGGATACCACAGGGATGACTACAGCTCCGCACTGAACACTGTTGAGCTGTCCCTAGATGGAGTCCTCGCTTCTGTTTTGACATCCAAGCGTATTTGGCTCTTTACCACAACCACTTTTATTTCCCCTTAAAGGATTACTCTCAACTGAACTGAGTGAATTGTCTGTGGTCTTCTTGCTGCCACCAAATCCCTGCAAAAGACTAACAAGTATCGTACCAACAAGTGTTGCCTGTGTATCCACAATCTGATAAACAGTCACTAATTGCTCTGTGACATAGGTCTCCATGAACACATTGGTAAGCTACACTGTTCATTATGGTGAACTCAGTAAATGTAGTTTTTGAGTTGATCTCAGAATTTCATTCCTGCTGCTGGAAATAGAGCGTCGCAGGGATGACATGTTTTTTTGTAGGTCAACCCGGAAAGTTAGCATCACCCTGGTTGCCTCGACAAAAAGCCACTGGGATATAATAAGCTCTGTGATTAACAAATGTTTATGATACTTACACATTTTGTTCAGGAAGATAATCACAAATAAACACTGCTTCTAAGATTTTTGTAGCTTAAATACAATCGCCAGAGGTATAAAGCTAATGTTAGGCTATAAACACAGTACACCACAGTCACATGACTTCAGCGTCACTTGTCATTTGGTTCAGCCCTTAACTCTTCTACAAAAGCCTATCCTAAAAAAACTTGAAAATGTCTTGCGCTTGTGTTAACCACAGACCATGTTTTATGCATCTAACCAAAAACCCATTCAAAAAAACTACTTTGACTTTGGGATGAGGTTAGCAAACATGCTAACCGATTTCTGTGTTTTAAGACTCAATTCTGCAGCAGTCTATACCCACTGGAGCACCAAATGTGTATTCATCCACTACAAAAAAAATAGTAAAATAGTACCCAACAAATAATTGCAAAATCTAGTGCCCAACCGTTGTAGCCCTTTTTAAACTGAATTTATATTTGTGAGCTTTTGCCTTTAAATATTTAGGTCTTCAGTAGGAGCCAGTTGTATTGGGGCTGAGTGCCACAGCTTAAGTGGAAAAAGATTTTTTGATGACAACAAAAATACAGACAAACAACAGCCTTGTCCTTTAAATAGTTTTAAGGCTGGAAAAATCATCTTATTTCACACTGTATGACAGTATCATCTGTATTTCGTACCGGTGTGTTCCAACGTTTCATTGAAACTGAACGATGTTCATGGATTTGAACAATGTTTGTGCCGTAAATGCTGAGCCACTGGCTGGTCGGTGGGGTCAAAGTTTATTTTATCATTTACACGGGCAGAAAAGTGTCCATACTTTTGGCCATATGCTCACAACTTCTTTGGCTTACAACCTCTTAATATGAGGCCAACAAGCTGCATTAGTTGTAAGACGATTTAACATTCTTAAACTTTCTTTAAACTTTTTTAAACAGTTTTTATAAGAGAAACACTGCAGAGAAAAGTCTGAAAAAATTATATACAGTATATTGGTAATTTTTCAATATTTAATATGAAGCTTTGTGTGCCCCAGTTATGCTTTCAGCCAGTGTATTTAACATCGAAACACTTTCTTGGTGTGGCTTAAAAAAATGGAGCGACTTATCTATTTGTTTTACCTCAATCCAGTGTGTGGATCTGGGTCTCAGGTCAAGGAGGTGAGTGTCTGTCTCTAATAAGAGATGCAGTTCTTTCATTCCTAATGGAAGAGTGTGTGTGTGTGTGTGTGTGTGTGTGTGTGTGTCTGGAGGGGGTTACATATCTGGATAAGATTCCTGGGAGCTATGATCTGGAACAGTGAGCCTGGAGTGGCCAGCGCTGGCGTTGGCCGGGGAGGCGAAGGGAGTGCCCGGCTTTTTTTTGCTTTTTTTTTTTTGGCCCAGAATAATGTCTCCACCTCACCTAGCAGAGCCTCTTCAGCTCTGTTTTACAGTGCCAGAATGTGGAAAGAAAACAAAATACTAAACTGTTTTCGTATCTTGAAGAGATGTGCGTTACCATGCTGCTGGAGTGTGTGCGTGTCGTTTTCGGTCTTCCTGGTTGAAATATCCTGCATGAAAGTAGTAGTAACAGCGGGGGAGCAAAATATTTGTGTGTGAAAGTGTGTATGAGTATGAAGGGGTGAGACAGGAAGCATCTACGCACCCCACTCCCAGCCGCAAAGTAGTGGTAGTGACTAAGAAGAGTCAGTACGAGGGGAAATGGGTCACTGCACTATGTGTGTGTATAAATGAGTGTGTATTTAAGCCTCAAGGGTAAAACTCAAAAGCCCGCCAATGTGAATACATGTGTGAAATTTAACTTGTGTGAATATATTTACACTATTAGCGTGACAATGTGGTGAACTTCCTCTTCAGGGGGCTCGTGGAACAAACTCATCATGATTTTGCTTGTTGTATCTACAGCAGCTGAAACAAGTGAGACTTAACTTTGATGGTGGAGGGCGTCTGTAAAGTGAACTTAAAATCTCTCTTACCTGTGTTTGCTACAGTCAAAAGAGTGTGAAAACACATCATTTGATAGTGTCCATGATATCATGAGCTCATTTAAAGCTTTAGTTCCTTTTCCGGTGACAGTCACATGCCCCGTGATATAACACAGGGTCATGGGTTCCCCTCAGGCTCCATCTCAGGGATGCTAGAGCACAGAGAGCCATTCCTCTGTGGCATCTTAATCCCATGTTTTGATTTGAGTGCTGTCGTGGCCTCGGCTTGTGACCTGTGTTCCCTCACATGAAAATACTACAGAAACAAAGTTTTTGGTGTCTGCAGGTAATACCAATGTAAAAGTGACTTATTAGTCTCGCAATCTGGTCATCTTTTGTGATTGAGATGAAGTTCATGGTGTTTTTCAGTGAACTGTAGGCTGTAAACACTACATCACAGCTTAGGCTGTAGAGAGGCTGAAAATAGTTGACATACTTCTGAGAAAATCTCAGTGCTCTGGATCTTCATTGTGTAGTGCCATCTGGTGTTTTGTAAAAGGTACAGCTTCATGCCCTAATTCCAATATCATAAGAGCCACAAAATGTCAGCTCTTCATATGATCTTCAACTCAGAGAGGCGGGACGGCTCCCTCTGCTGGTGATCAAGCAGGACTGAAGCTTTAAAGAACTTCAATTCCAGAGAGCAGGAGATGAGGGAAGTCTCAAATCAAGTAAAATGCTTTGTGTCTTGTGGTGTTCGGTTCAGTAGTGTGATAATCTAGTAGCTGAGACTTATGGGAGGGCCCCATATTGACAGCGTCAAACGGGAGGGTCTCCAAATTGAACCACACCCACTAAACAATCCAAACACAATGTATACTGTATGTATATCTGTCCTCTCTGCAGCTTTAAAGAACACTCCTGTACTTCAGCTCCCCTTAAGTTGGAGGAGCCGTAAGAGACGGAAGAATGGTCAGATTTGATGCAGCAGTGGCAGAGATATTCTGTTTTTTTATTTATGATTTTAGTCCTCAGTATGGGTCAATTCCAAAAACAAAAACAAAAAAAAAAACTGCTACATTTCCCATAATGCAACTCATTACTATCTACTTGTTAGAACCTCACCCACATCTTTCAAACTTCACACCCCCGGACACACCTTCACACCCCAAGCTCACACTGCAGAGATTCTGTTCGAAGAAGAAATTGTGTAAAGCCCGAGCTAAGCTGAGATAACCCCCCCCCCCGATGACATCACTGTGACATCACAAGGGGTTATATTTTACACCTGTCTTCCAGAGCCTCAGCAGACAGTATAAACATGTGATAACAGGCTGGGTGGAATTAATGGAGTTTCCCTTCAATTCTAAATCAAACATTTACATTTCAGCATCTCTCGGGCAAAGTTACAGTATAAAGTGAAGCCTTAGTGTTAAATGAACTAAAACTATAGCACCTTATTTTGTCTTTGGTGGCAGGGAGAAAATAAAATATGTAAAAGAGATCATGACAATGATAAAGGAAATATTAATATTGTTAATCTGTTCTCTGAGGAAATATATTGCTCACTGATTTAAATATACAAATGTTCATGTCAATAGTTTCCAGTGATGCAGTGATGGAAAGTTAAGGATCAATTTTGAGATACTTGTTACTTGGATATTTCCATTCTTTATACTAGTTTACACTTTTACTCCACTTCATTTCACTTACTGTACATTTTACTTTTCTAAATGAACATTTCTCAATAAAAAAACAACTACTTTAAGAAAAATATATGATTAATTAAGCTTATAACACACAATGTCAGTGATTAAACCGGTGGTTCCCAATCTTTTTGGGTTGTGACCCCTTTACAAAAATAGTTGAGATGTTTGGAGAGGGAAGAGCAATTTCATCTCTAAACTTCTCATTTAAATAAACGCACCAGGTCTTAAAAGGTAAAAGTATCAGATATTTCACAAAAGTCCAAAATATGAACACGTCTTCTTTCCTGCTGGATTAATCATCTCACAGCCACTCAGATTTATCTTGGGACCGTCTTGGAGGGGCCTGACCCTGACTGGACTAATAACTGACTGTATATGAAGTGGTTCAAACCAACTCCTCCTTGAGCAGCAACTGTAAAAAGCTGCTTATGCATCAATACATCAGGATTAACAATCTAATAATAACATTTTACTTTTACCTTTTATATCTCAGATAAGGTTTTCACATGATGAAACTTGTTGAAGTTGTTCTTTTGTTTTTTGCTTTTACATGAATCTTCATATTCTTCCTTTAGAAATCACAGTGGGCTGAAATGATTGTGGGTTTCCATCCATCCACGAGGTCTAACAGCCAGTTTGGCCTGAGGCCCTAATAAAAAAAACAAGCAAACATGTGCCACTGATTTTCTCTGCTGGCGCTGACCAACTGAACAGCTGAGCGCTGATAGTAATGACGTTAAGGTCAATGCAATGTGGCTGAGATCCATGAGTACTCCACCCTGTACCCGTCCTGCTCTGCTGTCACACACAGAACTGCTCTGTCCTGTTTACTGTTTGCCTTGATGTCTATTCTCAATTGCCCTAATGTCCACTGACACGCACTCCACGCCTCTGTGCTGGCAGAGATTGCGTGATCTCTCTCTCGTCCGCGGGTTATGTCACATTCCAGGGGAACATGTTGAGACAAGAGAGCTCACCTGAAACTGAGGAGAAAAATGATCACATGCACTCTCCTCTCATTCAGCAGCACCGACGGAGGAATGTCAAGTTTCCATTTCAATTGAGGGATGACAGGATTCTTAGAAAAAGTCTCCCAGTCCTTGAGCTGAGAAAACCCTGTTAGAGCTTGTGAAACTGAAGTTGTTTTCTCCCCTTTAGGAGAGATTTTGGATGAATAATATTTTTTGGCCAACAGCGCTGGTTGGCAGGAGCTGGCAACTGTCTAGTCTCACCTCTATCTTCACGAATCTCCCATCCACCGATTCATTTTCACATCTCCCGCTGTATCTCACTCACTGTTTCCTATTCCCTTTTATTTGATCCACAACTGCCAGTTTTACCGTCTCTCCACCCATCTCTCTCTCCCTCTCTCTCTGTATGTCACTGTATGTCGATTAACCAGTCATGGCAGTGACATGTGGAATTTTTCATTACCTCGCCCCGGGGGCACCATGTTGTCTGTGCCTGTGTATCCTGCTGCTTTTTTTTTTTTTTTTTTTTCCACCCCTGCCTTCTCTCTCCCTCTCACACTCATTCTCTCTCTGTGGTATTATTCAGAGTCAGCCACTAGCGAGCTGTGATTTGTTGTTTGTTGTGCAGCCAGCTACATGGGGCAGCAGTAGCTGTCAGTGACTGATCTCCTCTCCATGGCCTGTCATCCCTCCGGCTGTGGCTCCTACACCGTGGTGATATTCCCGCTCAGGACCAGCCTCCACAGCCTGGACGCACTTCGCTTCTACCTATGGGTGAGGAGGGAGATGATGGTGTGTGTGGTGTGATACCAGCGTGGTTCTGACTTTAATCAGTCACTTCTCACTGTGTCTTGCTGGAGTGTAAGGGAGTTAGTGATTCTTATCAGCGCCTGTGTGTACTCATATGTGTCTGATTAGTGTCATTAGGCAGTTTGTCACGTTTGCTCAGTATATTTACATGACCTCTTCTATATTCTGCTGGGATGTGGGACATCTGTTATGAGCAGATATGCTGTTTTTCAAAACTTTTATATTTCAGCTTGAACTGATACTAGAAACAAAAAATAAAAAGAATTTCAGAGAGAGGTCTGTCTCCCTCCAGGTTCATGTAACACACACGTGATAGATTTGCGCTAAATGGCAACATTCAAAGCAATTCCACACATGTACACATCTCGCTGTAAGTGCAAGCAAGTACAAGCCGGTGGGGAGGGTGTGCCAAAGTTCACTGACAGCAGAAACACCCGATCAACACATGTGTTGCTGCAGCTGCGTATTATTTTCATAATCAATTGTGTAGAAAAGGTCAGAAAACAATGAAAATGTCAGTTTCCCAGAGTCCAAGGTGACTCCTTCAAATGTTTTTGTTTTTTTTTGCTGTTCCACAGTCCAAGATATTTAAGCAGAAAATCTTCACATTGGAGAGAATGTTTCCCTAAAACTTATCTCAATAATTTATTATCAAAAGATTGTCAATTCACTATCTGATGATTTAATCAATAAATCAACTCACTGTTGCACCTTTAGTCATGATTCCAAGTCCACGCAGTGCTTCATCTCATTTAGAGATTTTTTACTTACTCCCAAAAGAAAATCTAAAATTAAATTTTTTAATCTTTAATCTTAGATTGTATGTTCTGTAGATTCTATTCCACAAAACGCTGTTTCAAAGCTGCCAGAAATAACATTCTGCCAGAGAAAATGTTCAATTATGTATTTATTCACTTTTCACGCCTAAAAGTGATCACATTTTAATATATCTGATCTAAGTGCCACAGTGGCAGCTACAGCCCTGCAGAAATACAGTGTTTCTGTGTCATTCAAACAATAATACAAAAGTGTTTGTTTTCATTGAATATGGATATTAATATAAGGAGTTTCTTTAATCTGAAGTACATTTTAAGGAGTCACTCTGGTCATTCTGGGCTCACCTTAGAATAGTTTTTAATGGGAGAACTGAATTATTCATATAAATCCGAATCAACATTTCATGCTGTATGTTGAACTAAAGTACTTGCAGAGTCATTCTGTTTTCACTCAGGTTTTCCATCATGTCTGCGTGCTGTTTTGGAGATAGCATGCTGCGGTCATCCCACTGACACATTCCCACATGTCAAGTCCGCTCCTCGCAGCTTCCTGTTAAAGGCTCAATATAACCAGGTTTCCACTGGCTGTAAATCTATGATCATAAAAAGTAGCTGTCAAACAGTAACTGACAAAAAAACCAACAGTGATATATTTAGATTGTTTTAACATACAGACATACAGCGACAAGGTTAACGCAGAAAAAAATGGTACTTCCTTGAAAATTTGATGAGTCAAATGCGTCTAATAGGCTGTTAATCATTCAATAGTGATGTATCAGTGTCATTAGTTTTTAATGTCATCCTAAGCTAGCTCGCTGCTGACCTCACGATGCCACAGGTGGATCATCAACACCACATATTATGATTCCCTGGCTGCTGTAGCAACGTTTCTCTGTGTGAGCCTGTTTAAAGTGCGTGAAATCCAGCTGAGCGTAGACAATAGAACTAAAGGCCTCCTGCTGCTCTGTAGATTGGCTCCGCTCATGGACAAAGCCTTGGGGCCTCTGGAAGACAACAGGCAGTACTGTGCCAGTCATGCTGCTTTACATCAGGCTGAAGGGCAGGTTGCTGGTGGTCAGGCTTGTTTAGTCAGCCCCCCACAACCCCCACCCCAACCCC
>NW_019524449.1:90446-128310 GCF_002814215.2 Seriola lalandi dorsalis | reverse complement strand
TACACACACACACATACACAAAATACATGTGTACTTTATGCCATCAAAATACACATGTAAACATACACGTTCCTAATGAAACTGGGTATATCATCAATCTTAACATTTCTGGTTATTTTTCAGGGAGTTTTGGGCATTTTTTTGGGCTCTGTTAGAGAGTAGAAATATGACAGGAAACCACCCTAACAGTTTTTCAATTATTTTTGTAATTATCCAAAAGTGGGGTTTGCAGGTTACAGGGCAAAATGTAATGTTTTCATACCTGATCTAACTGTGCTCCTCCTGTTTCAGATTAAGCGTCTGAAGGATCTGGAGAGGGAGAAGGATGCTCTATGGTGTGGTATGGAGATTCTGGAGAACACTCGCCTCTGGTACCTCCAGCGGCTGGAGGAAAACCGCATCCGACAGGATGACATCGAGACCAAAAGTGGGTCTGGCTCCTGTCAGGGAGGTGCAGCTGAGGTAGAGAACATTGCTGAGGATTAGAGCCTCATTGACTTTACTGACCTTAGCGCCCTGTGTGTTCCAGTTTGGTCTATAAATATAGAGATCCCTCACTATCCACAAACTGATTGGTGAGTGAGCTTTAGCATTTCTACTCACTTCACCATACACCCACTGAAAGCTATTCTGGGAAAGTTGATCACTAGAAACACAAGAGGTGATTAAAAAAGACTAAATCAAAGCTCTTCAACTGCTGTGTTTAATATGACATCGTAAGAGAACCCAGAGGGCGTCATCAGGAGTCATCTTTGAGACTAATTGGACAATTGGTTACCTGAGACAAAGCCATAAAGTTAGATTGGATGAGCAGCATACAGATTTTGTTTTGTCACTACATCTAGAAATGGATGTGAACATAATAAAAAAAAATAACCTACAATTAGAAATTCTAATTCCTCATCCTTGTAAAAAGCAGCATGTGAATATCATCTTCTCACGGATACCTCTAGATAAAAAAAAGCTTGTTTCTGACTCTTGTCTCTCCCCAGGCTCGGCCCTGCCTCCTCAGGTCTCGTATCCAGAGGGTAAACGGCTCTCTGGGCTCAGTGATGACCGAGCCCAATGTCATGAGCAGCAGCAACCCCTCTCTGCCCGAAACAGTGGCAGACAGCGACCTCCGGTGGCACAACTCAGTACTGACTCAGGTAAGGATAACAGAACAGGTATTTAATAGTTTCTAATGGTCAAGAAGGTCAAGTAAATTGATATAAACTGAATTTAAACTGCATTTTACGGGTTCATACACAACTTTAAAGGCCTCAAGATACAGAAATTCCTATTTTGTATTCATTTCTGTTATCAAAGTTATATAAGAGTGCATGTTTTTGCATGTTTTTGTACTTTTGCTTCAACTGATTGGTCTGTTTGTGTGTGCGTGTGATATGGCACATGAATATCTTGGTTTGTCTTTCTGTCTTTGACAGGAGGTGAGTAACAAAAATCGTCAGATCTCCATGTTAGAGCTGGAGAGACATGCTCTCCTTGAGCAGCTTGATGAACTGCAGGCCTACTGACCACCAGCTACACAATCACATAAATACACACGTCCTGCCCTACAAACTTACGTTTCATTGTCACACAGTTGATCACTTTCTAACTACTTGTAAATATGTATTTAAGTGAATAAATTACAGTTAATGATGCATTACGTGTGTCTATGTTTTTCCTGTTCTGTGAACCAGTGTTTGTGAAGGGCTGTCACTGATGAATACCTTGACTGACATAATGACTATTGGTGTCATGAGTCACAAATGACTTTGTCAAACCCAAGCCCTGCTGTCATTTTACACCATTAATTAACTTAATCTAATAATTAGAACTCATAATTATTGGGATATGTTACATTACCAAGAGGCTAAAATTGTAAACAGTTTCTACACTAGTGGTTTAATATATGAAGGAGGCCCATGGTTTAGAAGATATTAGATAAATACTTTAGTTGGTGTAAAGTAACTAAGTACATTTACTCAAGGTATTTGAGGTATTTTTACTTGAGTAATTTCCCTTTTTATGCTACTTTATACTTTTATTGTACAAAAGTCCATGGGGAAATATACTTTTTACTTTTTTCACAGCTGTAGTTACTTTTCAAATTAAAAGCTTACATACAAAATATATCATCCGTTTATTAAATATGATATTTGTTTATATATATTAATCTACCAAAATGTGTATAAAGCAGTTAGAATTAGCGCCACCTTGAAATTAAAGTACTATTAATATGTTGATGCATCAACAATAATGATCCAGTAATACCTTCAAACACTTAATGGGGCCCTTCTGTGTAATGAGTTGCTGTTGATACTTAATATACATTTAGTTGGCAATAATTATGTACTTTTCCTTAAGTAAAAATTTTAATACAGGTCATTTACTTTTATGATGTGGTATTGCTATGCACATGCAACACTGTCATCAACATGCCGTATATTAAAATCACTATTACATGGTGTCTGGCTATGCTGAAAAAAATCAGTTAAATCCCAAACTGTGTATATGGTGATAAACATTGTGGCATTAATGCAGTTAAATGAAGTTTGCTTTTATCGTGAGACTCCAGTGTTTAAGCTTTTCTGCAGCAAACAGAGGAAAGCCCAGCATCCCGGGGTCCTGTAACAACCGGTTCTTCCGTTTCCTCCTCTGCATGAGGGCTCTCTGTCTCGACACGTAGTAGCAACCTTTCCCGGTGGTCCCGCACTGATCTTACTTCATCTGATAAACTTTATCTTGCCCAGTCATCGTGCATGTATAGCAGGAATTTTTCTCTCTCCTGCACTGCACAAATAGGTAGCCTTGCACACAGTAGACACCGTTCGCAGGCTTAATATAGAACCCAAATATGTGTCTGACACCCGCAGAGGTGTTCTCCGTGTTACAGGTTTTATAGTTCCACTTTTAAACCAATCTTTACTCCATTTTGCTCGATTGTTCCACTTTTTTATTTTTGACCTGTTTTCATTTTTCATGCTTTGTATCCTTAATCAGGACCTTGTTTTGTGTGACCATTCATACAAAGTGATTGTGCTGTAATTGTCCCCGAGTGTGTGTTTACTCTGGGACCCATGGCGGCCCTGTGTCTGATTGGAGATGTTGTTGTTAGCCTTAACTTCAGTGCCTGGCCAGAAACTTGCAGTCATTATGGAAGAAGGTAAACAGAACGGAGAGAAGACAGTGTGCAGTATGAGGGCACTTTGTTGTATCTGTTGTTGTGTTGAAGACGACAAGGTTTTGTGCAGTTTTCCTGCAGCAAACGTTGTGACAGATTCACGAAGCTGATAGTGCTGGAGGGTTTAACACATGTGAGGTAATTCCAGAGATAAATTAGAATTAGATTGCAACAATTCTCCAAAGTTATAAACCTTTCTTCTTCTTCTGTCTTCTATATTAAATCGCATGCATGCATTAGCAACAACTCTTCCAGTAAAGTAGAGCGATGCCTGCAAGGAATCTGAGCAGGAGTCTGATTAGAATCAGCCTGTGTGCATCAGAAAAGAAAACATCCATTAAGGCAGAGGCTTTCATTTAAGTAGCTTCATGTTCCCTATCTTCAGTGCCACTGAACCATCAAGCCCAGGGTACCAGCACTTGGCTAATTATTGGGTCTAATTCACAAACTGCACAGCCAAACACCTCTTGCTGAGGGTTTGTCATGCCTTCATGCTTGTCAATGCCATTCCTCCATACTACCACGGTTCACTTGAGCAGCACTCTGCCGGTCTCTCCACATCCCTTTTGCTTGTATACAATATCATGTTTATTTATTTAATTTTTTTCCTAATTTGTGGTTTTGGTATTACAGTAAATCAGAAAATGTCAGCGGTTTCCGTGCAGGTCAGCGGAGGTGGGAAGCATAAACACACAAATTGGATGGAAATTAGGTGTTTTCGAGGGGCTCCTCTCACGAGGCTGAGGGCTCCCTGATAAATGCATTCCTCAAGCTATTAGGAGAAAAAAACTTCCTGGGGACCCTGAGATAGTACAGTGAGCAGGTGGTCTTTGAAGAGCACTCAGGTAGCTGAAAACAAGGAGAGAAACTTTCTTATGAGGAGACACTTGTGGTTTGAGATTTCAATTTCTGTGCTTTGGAAACCGGTCAAGCCTGGATTACCGTAATGTAATGTTCACTCCCATAACATGACGTCTTGCTCATAGAAGAGACATAGCAGTAATTAATGATTTGACAAAAATGGCTGCATTACATTTGGGTAGATCTGGATCTGAATTACTAATGTTACTACACACACCCATGCTGCTCCTGCTAGTCAAAAAGGAAAAGGCCTCTGTGGCACAGATAGAAACTGTAGCATTATCCAAGATCGTATTCTGTTCATTGCAGTGGGTTGTCTGATTTTACAGCAATAGTGCAACATTATAATGTGTAGGTGGATTAGAAAAGTTAAGACGAACACTATGAACTCGAGTCGCTCGCTCATTTGGTGTTAATGAAGCACATGCATATGACTCTACGTGTCACATTAGGACCAGTGGGGATCTAAGAGAGTAATCAGTCCACTTTAAAGGGGTAGATTCAATCATTACAAATATTTCTTTTTGATTTATTTATGTTATTTATGTTGTTTTTGCGAACATGTCACATGTGGTGATCTGCACATATATGTGAATCTGAAATATTTAAGTTGTATTTTGTAGTGTTGAAAAGCCTTTCCACTGTTCATTTGCATTGAAACAGAGTCAATAATTGTAGATAATTATAAGCTCACAAGATTTTAATACAATACAAAAAAATAACAATTTCCCCAAAACAATGGCTTTGTACACTGAATTCACTTTCAGTATTCATGATGAGGTGAGGTTTCCCTGCAGAGAATACAATTACCCCTGACACATTTTGACTACAGCCTGTTTATGTGGATGTAAAGGAAAAAACCTCAGCATCACACACAATCAAACATTGTTCACGGAAATAACGTGTTGGTCACCTTGTTGATGACCTTCATGAGGCCCACAATCACCAAATCAGCAACATTAGTTATCTCAACTTTAAACTTAATTCAAATGATATTTAACATATTATTTCTGAAGGTCAAGAATGAAATTCCAAATATTGATCAAGTATTATTGTTTTTGCCTCTAATGTCCACCTGGAAAAAACAGTTTTTCCTGCCTCCCCACATGTAAACAAACTGTTCGTGCTCAATGTACGGACTGGGAGTTTCATGTCACATCTTTACTGTAAAAACTTGTGGTTGTTTTCACTGTTCTTCTTGGTTTTTTTCATTCAGTTTGTACTTTTAATTACACTTAATTATAACTAAGTGTTGCGTAATTCATATGCAGCATGTCATACAGAGAACGAGAGAGAGTGAGAGAGAGCTAGTAAACAATTTCCCCGCCGTCGCTGAGGCCAGTTTTGGATTCTCCGTCACTGTTGCACTCTGTCCTCTGAGGCAGCGGCGCACGGTTGCGCGCATCTCCAAGCGACATCTCCATCCCGGACACGTTCAAGTCCAGCAGGCTCTGCAGGTGTTTGATGTAGTCAATAGCCGCCCGCAGAGTCTCCACTTTGCTGAGCCGTTTGTCCTCAAACTCCTGCGGCAGGTGCTCTCTGAGGCGCGCGTAACCCTCGTTTACGCAGCGCACACGGTGTCGCTCCCTCTCGTTCCTTTTCCGGATGAACGCGGGCTCGAAGGAATAATCACACACACCGAGAGATCCGTGAAAGGGGAAATAGGATAGCCGTCTGTAGGGTAGCATGTGGCCGTGCACAGGGTCGAGGTACGCAGCGTCTAGGTGGAAGGGCAGTCCGAGTCGAAGCGCATCTTTGTAGTGCGCTCCAGTCTTGTCCATGGAGATGCCGTGGAGAGCCAGCGGAGGGACATATGGAATATGCTCCATCAACTCCTTGTTGTGATAAGACATATTTCTAAAAAGAAAAAGAAAATCCAAAGGGAGACAATTTTATATTAAACAGTTAGGAAGCAGTAAAATATGCAAATGATTCTGCACCAAATAACCTACAAAAATGTATACTCACCCTGTCAGAGTCGCCTCGCAGTCATCTCGTGCGTTGTGAAAGAGTCGCCACTTTAATGTTAGATATGACTGTGACCTTTTAAAAGTCGACTGTCTTCGATCAGGACATAATCAGTGACAGCTTGTTTGTGGGGGTTTGAGGCTAACGTCAGGGTGGGTGTGATCCGGGGCGGGGATGTAGGCATGAAACTTTTTCTCATAAAGATAAAACTGTTTACGTAACGTTTTCTTCCTTCCGTCGAGACCATGAAGCGGTTCTCAACATGAAACGTGCCTGTAATAACTGGCTTAACTGATGCTAATAAACCATGGAAGAATATGCACAAGGACAGATTGTGAGACAATCTCGGGATAACCCATTCGATCCCATATCAGTAGATCAGTTTATTTAAACTGTGCTTCATGCTGTGAATGATCATTCAAGGTAAACACAAATCACACATGCAAATGATCAATTGCTGAGCTTTCTTTTATTCAACTGTAAAGCCACCTGTCATTTGTGTCTCCCTTCAGAAGCAGTTGCGTCATATTGTTTCACATTTCACATTATATTTTTCACTATAGGCTATCACTAATAGATGGTAAAAATAGCTTTATATTTCCTTAAATATCACTTTTTACTTTTTTTTTTCATCGCTCACATTCTTAATCAAATTCATCTTTATATTCATTTTTATGTCTTACACTTCAAAGATATGGTAAAGTAATTCCTAACAGCCCATATAACCTGGGCCCCAGTGAAGAGAGCAGTTTGGACCGTGGAGCACATAAGAACTGACCTGTGATCAGCCTAAATACTCACATGCCACCGCGCATGCGCAGTGGAGCGGAGCGGTATGCTGTCATGGCCCCTTTCATGGAGGTATTGTGCTGGTATGTTGTTATTTTTAAGGCATCTTCCCTCCCGAATAACCTGTTTTTTTGCTGTGAAGCTACACCTCCGCATGTGAGCAGGAATACATTAACTTCTGCCAAGCTCAAACCTCAAAACTCTTGACTATTGTCTGTTTTGACGATGTATGGAGACGTAAGTTAGCAAGGCTAACGCTAGCAGTGTGACAAACTGGTCAATGTTTCGCTACCTAGTTGCAAACCAGTCCTTTTAAATATCTAGTTAACTATCATTTTTGGCTGTTGAATAAGAGTTCTCTAATACGCATAAAGGATGCCTGAAGTTGTTTCATACCAGGACTTGTATTTAACAGGGAGAGAAATAGAAAAGCACCTTTCGACAGGACACGGATACTGATGGACAGTTGTTGAATTCAGGTAAGCTAATGTGGCCAGTGTCTATTTGCTTTATGTTAAATACTGAATATTCACAATTTCCTCTGTACAATGTTGACAATAATCTCCTGTATCGGTCCCAAGATATCAGAGCCAAAGTTCACTTCTTATAACTGCAAACATAAAACACAACGTTGTTATGTGATGATGCTGTTTCCCCAGGATGAATGACATGAACCTGAGTCCTGTGGGCATGGATCAGCTCAGTGTGCCCTCAGTGAGTGCCAGCCACCTGGGTCTGCCCACCTCACCCACACACAACCCCATCCCCACCCCAGGTATGGAAGGCATCCCCAGGCTTGCTGGCTCAGACTGGGAAACGCATTAAACTAAAAGACTTTATTTATCCTAACTGAGTGTGAAAAGACTCAGCATTACTTATTCAGTGACTTACCTATGCAGATTATGGTCATGGCAGTGTGTTTCGATTGTGTTGTAAACTTTCTTTCCCACCTGCCAAAATCATAGAAAAACTGAACCCTTAACTACTGCATTATAGATGATGACTGGGCTTTAATATGTGTAATGTGTTGTGCTTCTTGGCTAAATGAACAAAGGGCTATCCCTTTAACCAATGCATTATATTTTTCACTACATTGTATTCTGCACACTAGTCCCCAGCCCTCATTCATCTGTTCATTTGAATTATGGTTTAGGCATGCCGGTGGCCATCCCCAGCCTGGGTCCTTCCCTGGGCTCCCTCCCTTCTGCTCTCTCGCTGATGCTCCCCATGGGTCCACTGAGTGACAGAGGAGTGATGTGCGGCTTACCGGAGAGGAACTACTCTTTGCCACCTCCTCCATACCCCCACCTGGAGAGCAGCTACTTCCGACACATACTGCCAGGTGAGGCACTGTCTGTGTGTGAGATATATCAGTAATTTCTGTTGAAATTCTCAAAGCAGTTGGTTGGATTCTTATAGTTTGGACGCTTGTTTAAGTCATCTTGCTGTGTGTGAAGGGTAGCCTTCCTCCTGTTTCTCTTTCGGCTGAAATTATTTTGGTTAATGAAACATTTATGCACGCTTCTCAGTACATTAAAAATCACACTTCGTCTCTCTTCATTCTACAGGTATCCTGTCTTATCTGGCAGACCGTCCACCACCTCAATACATTCATCCCAGCAGCCTTAACATGGATGGGACCCTGTCTGTGACCAGCAACAATCCCTCAGGTCTGGACCCCTACAGTGGCCCTGGAGGCCCACTGGAGCAGGGCCTGGTGCCCATGGACTCCAGACAAGTCAGTGGACAGGGAGACCTCCACCAGACAGGTGCTCATGAACTGGACTCTACAGGATTGGCCATGGAGTCACGTGTTAGCAGCCCCATGTCCCCTGACAGGATGGGAGAGGAGCTGGCCACCATGGATGGAGTCGGGGTGGTGGCGGTGTCTGACACCCAGCAGCAGCTTGGTGGTGGAAGGCAGCCTCAGTCGCATGAGGGCCTGACTGGTGTGGACTCATCCGGTGGGGTGTTGCCCCTCCACGGGCCCCCTGTGCTCGAACTACCAGTGGTGATGGAGCAAGATCATATGGGGGGTCGAGTTGGAAATGCTGGGGGAGGAGCAGGAGGACTCGGGGAGCAGCTCCACTCGAATGGGGAGCTTAACTCAGGAGTCGTCAGTGTGGTGCTCACTGGCTCGATGGCCAGTCAGGGCCAGTTGGAGCCGGTGCCTCTCCATGGACACTCTGGGATGGGGCTGGAGGCAGTAAATGTGTCCCCCATCACTGCAGAGGTGTCACTGGGGCCAGAAAACAACCTGGTGCTGGTGAACTCCACCTTGCAACTTGAGGATTCTACCTCCAACAAGGAGAACATGGTCACTGCCTACACCATCTGTGAGTCTGTATTTTAGTTCCTTTGGATGTTTAATAAATGAATATACCAGTGAATAAATCTTTGGGAAATACTTTTATTCAGCAGTCATAAGCGGTCATAGAATTGAAGTGAAATGAACATGATTGTTAAAGGGCAGTGACTCAAATAACTCACCTGTGAAAAAGTTTTGTGCTGGTGTTGTGTCTACTAGGGTGCACACTGTGTGAGCGCTCATATACCTCAGACTGCCCAGAGCATGGCCCAGTCACCTTCATCCCTGACACGCCCATCCAAAGCCGAGCTCGCCTCTCTCTGCCACGTCCACTGTGCCTGCGCATCTCAGTGGCCGATGAACCACTTGGTAAGAGAATAAACTCCCTTAAACAAGGGTTTCTGTGGCAGTTAGAGCAGGATAGAGCTGAGTCATTACTCTGTCGACTGATATCATGTCTGTTTTTAAGAGAGAACATGGCTGCCATATCTGACTATTAGTCTGTTTTTTGTTCCGTCAATCAAAATGTCTGTTAATCTTGGTGAGGCCGCTCTGGATTTAATCCTTAGCTGGAATTTTAAAATGAGTATAATCTTGCAACTTGTGTAGAGGCAAAAAGCATTCAATTTCAAAACATTTTCATTCCTGTATCATTAATAGAACAGAATAAAATCATTTTTAAGGCTCACACAAGCTTTTACACACACAAACTTTTTGGGACACTGTGTAAGGGTTTTAACAACGTAAAGGCATTTAGGATTTATCAAGATGCCTCATGGAAAGAACAACTTGGTAGACCATCAATTAAATTGCTGGCAAAATGTGCTTACTGTAGGAGTTTTTGCACGAGATGTCATTCCTCCGAGGACCTGCTTTGGACCAATGGTTGGCCAGCACTGTAGCAACGTCGATCTGTCTGATTGGCCGGAAAAGGATGCGCCTCAACTGTGGAAGGTTAGTACAGAGGCTTTAGTTGGACCGTGATTTTTGTGGTCAGCGCAAAACCACGCTACGTAAACGAGGATGATGAGCCATTTTCTCTGTCGCAGATGTATCACAACAACGTGCTGGAGTTCTACATCGTGACAACGGATGAGAACGAATGCAACTGGATGATGTTTGTCCGCAAGGCAAGGTATGACACAGAGTAGCAGCAGTGCTTGCATAAAAGCAGCTGCCACAGTGAAAGATTGCTGACAACAGTTCACATTGTTTAGAGCAAAAAAAGAAAAAAAAAAAAAAGTGTAATTTAAGTTTCCTGTCCAAACAATTATTGCTTGCCCAGTTAATAAACAGTTCTTTGTGTGTTGTGTATATTTAGGACTCGTGAGGAGCAGAACCTGGTGGCGTACCCTGCCAATGGGAAACTGTTCTTCTGTACAACCACAGAAATCCACCCAGACCAGGAGCTGCTCTTTTATTATAGCAGAGACTACTGCAGGATGATGGGTGAGATGACAGATGAGTAGCTGTGATTTTAAGGAACCCTCACATCACTTCTTACATGGTAATCCATAACTTGACCGTTTCCACCAACTTTTATGTCTCCACAGGTGTTCCTCAGGTGCCTGAGGGCCAGATCTGCCAGTGTGGCAAAGAGTGCTCCTCCTTCTCTGAGCTCAAGTCTCATCTAAGCAGCCATAACAGCAACCACAGCCATAACCAACCTCCACACAGCCACAGCCCGTCACAGCAGGACCACTCTCAGCAACAACAGCAGCAGCAACAACCGCAGCAGCAGCAGCAGCCACCGCAACAAGAGCAACAACCACAGCAACAGCAACAGCAACACTCTCACCAGGAAGAAAAGATGACCAATGGGACCTCAAGCTCCTCCTCTTCGCCATGGCCCTGCCACGCCCATGCCGCAGGACAAACGAACAATGACAACAGCGGCGGCAGCAATAATAGAAACTCTAATAACGTTACCTCCAGAGCGAAAGGTCAGGGCCATGTGCGGGAGAAGAAATTCAAGTGCAGCATGTGTTCACGAGCTTTCATCACATCCACTAAGCTCAACGTGCACTTCATGGGACACGTGGGGATGAAACCTCACAAGTGCGAATACTGCAGTAAGGCTTTCAGCGATCCCAGTAACCTCAGGATGCACCTCAAGATTCACACAGGTACGCACAGGGATAACGGAAGTGTAAACAGTAGTCTGGAGTTTTGATTTTGGCAGCATCTGTCTTTCAGCTGTCATATGAACCCCGCAGTTTTGCCTGTGTCTTCCCTACAAACCATGTAAAAAAGACACATATAAAAACTTGTCAACGAGACTTGTTTGAAAAGAATAGTTAAACATTTTTGGAAATATGTTTTTTCACTTTGTGGCAGAGAGTTTAGATGAGAAGATCGATACCATTCGCATATCTGTGCATTGAAAAATTGTATTTCCCTGTGATACCCAAATTTTGCTTTTGTTAAACCTCTGAAACTCCTTTTCCAACTCACAGGTCAGAAGAACTATAGATGCACGGTTTGTGAAAAGTCCTTCACACAGAAATCCCATGTGGCATCACATATGCTCATCCACACCGGTGCAGAGAAGCTGAAATGTGACCTCTGCGACCGGGCGTTCATCAGGAAACATGACCTGAAGCAGCACATGTTCTCTCACACGCAGTATGTAGCTTACTTATTGTATTCTAGATAAATCTGCTATTTAAGAAAAATATATTTTTCAAGTCACCAGACTTATGGCTTGGGCTGATTGTTGTATTGACTGTATTGTCTCTGAGAACTGATGTTTCCTCTTCTTATTCTTGCCCTTTCCCACCACAGTGAGCGCCGGATACAGTGCCCAAAGTGCAACAAACACTTCCTCAAGACCAACCACCTGAAGAAGCACATGAACTCTCACGAGGGCCGCAGAGACTTTGTCTGCGAGAAATGCCACAAAGCTTTCCTCACCAAATACCACCTCACCCGTCACCTCAAGATATGCAAAGGGCCCAAGACGGTAAGAGCGGCCCGTAAGGAGCAGGATGTCGATGAGGAAGAGGAGGAGGAGGAGGATGAGGATGGCAGCAGGGGAGGAAGAGGAGGAGGAGAGAGACTGGTTGACTCAGCCAATAATGAAGACTGTGGTTTAGATGTTGGAGGATATAACTCTGAAAAGTCCCTGTCACCCCCCCATTGACACCACTGTGCCTGTTGAGATGTCTTGTTTATTTATTTACTTTTACCACAATACTGATGTTTACCTCTAGTTTTTGCCAAATATCATTACAACAAATTTGAACTGTATCATTTTAAATTATCAGTTAATTTTAATTGCCACATTTTTCATAATTAGAAATGTTTTCCTTCAGTTTCTCACAAGCATAACACTGCTGCTAAAATAATTTTTGTATTTGATAAAGCCAGCTGGTAAAGATCTGACTGTATTTGTACAAAGCTATTCTCTCTTTTTTCATTTAACTCAGGCCTGTGCAATATTATAGGTTGATGACATTCATATAAGCTATCGTTCATTCATTGTTATTCCTTAATCTGATCTTCCTCATTCAATAACACAGAGTGAATGTTTGACATTCATTTGTAGTTGCACATTAATGTCAATTAAAATTTATCATGCCATATTTTTGCATTGTAGTCCTGATCATATGTAACTGCTAAATGCCTGTGCTTTTACTCCTTATTTATGAATAGCAGGATTTTTTTATTTAAATTGTCTGTGTGAATGGAAGTGAGCCCCTTGAAAACAGGAATCTGGGCAGTATTGTCATAGTCCTCATTGTGTGAACGGTGATTAAATGTTAAAATAATGTTATAGCTCCATCCTATCTTTTGCATAATGATTTAATAAATGAACATTTACAGCTCTTTTATGTTGTTGATTGATAGTCATGATAGAGTTAAAGTATAACTTACAATTTTTCTTCATAACTTTGAATTTTTTGTCTCTACATGATGATCATAGCTGACCCATTCTCCTTTATATTCAACACATGATCACCAATCAGTAAAACCATATGTGTAATTACAAAACAGGGAGATAGCGCCCCCACATGGCCATGTGAATGTCACACTTCACTTAGTGTCTCATGTGAGTGATACATAAATTATGTATGACATGAGATTGTGAGTGGTTTAAGCATTTAGCATTTCACTATTGTAGGGGGTGAGTCGTAACTAGTTACTAAGTTTAAATTCATTTTTGTAAGCTTAGTCCAAAGGATCACCAAATAAAATGAGATAAGATCATCTGAGGATAAAATGAGAAAAACAAATATGAAAACAGGTGTGTTGTACAAATTTGTGTCTTTGGGGGGGTTTGTGAAATATTGGATCATTTTAACTTGTTTGGCCTCAAAAAGTTATTTAAATTAAACCATCGTAAATTAAGGGGGGAAATTGGTAAATCTGCTAACAATAGACTAAATTTACAAACTTAACTTATACTATTCACATAAGAAATGTAAAGGGTCCTAGCTGCAAACGTTTTATTTATTTTTGTGTAGGGTTAAAAGCCAAAAATGTTATGTATGTAATGTATGTCCTATCTATATACTTAAATAAAGCTGTCAGATATATATAAAATATTATAAAATGAAAATACCAAAGTAAAGTACGGGTACCAAGAAATTGTGCTTAAATAAAAGTACTTCAGTAAATATATTTACTTACTTTCTCCCACTGACCAACTGTATAATTGTTGGAATTGTTATGATAATAATATAATAATATCTGCAATATTTTATCATATAATGGGTATGCTCAATTTATTTATATATTTATTTTTTATGGTATGTATTTAAAAGAGAATTAGGGCTTTAACATTACAACCTAGCATTTACTGCTAACGGAAGTAGATACTGTAGCTTCCTGTTAAATACAAATTATGCAGCGCCGCAGTTGTCATTCACTTTAGCGTGGTAGGAATTGTCTATGTTTCTTATGCCTTCTATTTGTACTCTGCTTATGTCCTACTTAGGCTAAAATAATGTATTATTTGTTATATATCATTAATGGAAATGTAACTGATTCGTTCGCTCCGCAAATTCCATACTGTTTATTTGTTAGCTAGCTAATTTTAGCTAACCGTTTAGCAAGGAGCTCAGCTACCCGTGCCATACCAGTAGTCGTAAGTCAAGTACAGTTGTCATGCCTCACAGTCTTACTTCATGTTGAGCTAAAGAATAGTAGCGCTATATGTTAGAGAAGTTCGTTGAATTTGTTCGTAGATGTAGCATTTTGTCTCAATTTTGTTCTCTGCTACTCGTCTTAGCCTGAAACAGTGTGATAAAATCATGTTGACCCCACCAAAGGAGGGGATGCCCAGTATGATAGACAGTGCGTTGAGGATGAGGAGAGAGGAGCAGGCTCGACAGGTGGTCCTCGCCTGGGCTGTGCTCAACGTGTCCCTAGCTGGCATGATTTACACTGAAATGTAAGTTGTTCCAAGTTCAGTAATGCAAACATAAACAGTCGTTTGTAATGTAGCACTGACTTTCTGTCCCTCCATCTCCCATCTCTCTGCTTCCAGTGCAAAGTGTGATGATATCTGTGTCTCTTTACTTTTCTGTTAGGTCAGGGAAATTGCTGAGCCGATACTATAACATCACCTACTGGCCTATCTGGTACATTGGTGAGGACCCACTACACTTTAATTTATTCTAAGGATGTCTGCTGATGTTATTAAGTCATGAAATGTATTAAAGTAAAAGTTGTAACAACACAAAAGCATGAATAACTATAAAGAGTACACTCTTATGTAATCAGGCCTAAATTTATTTTCAGATTCATCTTAATTTAAACAATAGAGTTTAAATACATCCAAGTATTTATACTTTGTCACAGAAGACCCTGTGCCCTCTTTTCTTTCCTCCTTCTCAGAACTGGTGCTAGCTTCTCTCTTTAGCCTCAATGCTCTTTTTGACTTCTGGAAATATTTCAAATACACCATGGCTCCATCCACCATTGCTGTATCCCCCGAGCAGCATCTCCTCCTGGGGCTGAGGAACACAAGTGAGGCTGTTTTTCTTTTCCTTCAGACTTTTAATTTTTTCTCTCATTTTGATTCATCATTATTACATGTATTTAAATACGCTAATTAAGTACTGTCGTTGTCTGTCCCTTTGCAGGTATTCAGGCCTCTCCGCCCCAGAAGCCAGAGAAAAAGGAGACCCCAGCTCCAGCCCAGTCATCTCCCCTGCAGGGCCAGAGCGTGCTGAGTTTCAGCCCCTCTCGACCAGCAACCACCAGCCCCAAGTTCTCCCCCAGCTGTGTACCAGGTTACAGCCCTCCTCTCAGTAACCCATCCACCCCAAACAGTGCAGGGGGGCCCTTTTCCCCCTCAGTGGCTTTTGGAAAGGTATGTTCATCACAGCACTGATATAATGTGTAGGAAAAGCTTAAGTATATTTTAATAACATGTTGTATTATTCCTGTCTCAGGTGTTGAACTATAGTCCCTCCCCTGGTTCCTCTCCCTACCCCAGCAGCATTGGGCCAGCAGAAGGCTCCAGCTTAAGGGCTCGATACCGCACTTCACCCTCAGTGTTTAACTCCCCAGGAAGCAAGGAGGACTACATGGAGGATCTGAAAAGCCTGGAGAGGTTCCTCCGCACGGAGGAGGAGAAGAGTCACCGCAGCCAACTGGGTACAATACATCAGTTTTGTAGGAACTCCACTGCTAGCAACTAACCAACTTACCCAGAGTCACTGGTATGAAGGCAGATGTAGACCAAGAAATTGTTGTTAGATGCTGCAGCCAGTCATTTCTTTTAGATGATTTAAAGATTAAGTAAATTTTTCCACATGTGGATGTATAGTGTAATAGAATGAAACCTGTCAGACAAAGTGATAAGCCGATGCCCTTTGTAGGGAGTCCAGAGTCTGTGTCTCCGAGCCACAGTCCAACATTTTGGAACTACAACCGCTCTGTGGGGGATTATGCTCAGAGCTTGAGAAAATTCCTGTACCAGCCAGCCTGCCGCTCTCAAGCTCCGTCTGCTCACAAGGACGAGACGGACCTGGGTTCCAAACAGGCTGCAGAGGAGGTCTGTGAATTATGACCTAATAAAAAAATTATTGTTTGGTGTGTATAAATCTGCTGGTGTCAGAGGGGGAGTATATGCTTAGCGTGACATCATATCTTTTTCCCTTCCTGTTTTGCAGGTGTGGGCCAGAATCACAACCAGTCGCCCTGTAGTGGACCGTATCGATACCTGGACAGCCAAGCTTAGGAATGTGAGTGTTCCAATATATTTACAGGACTACATAATGAGGAAACTTTTGAAAATGTTTCAAAATTATTTTCAATAATTGTTTATTTTGCAGTGGATAAGTGACACCATCTTGGTCCCCCTGGTCAGGGAAATAGACTCGGTCAACAGCCAGCTCAGGAGGATGGGCTGCCCTGAACTCCAGATAGGAGGTAAACCATCTACAGAGAACATGAATCTTGGCAAATCTAGTATTTCAAACTGCTGATATGTTCAGATAGAAAGGGAAGTGCCAGTTATACAGGACCAAAGAAGGAAATCAGTGTCAAATTTACGCAGTAGTCATTACTGCAATTTCAAGATGTAGTATTTTTCTTATTTAGAAACTTTAGACTAGTTTTCCCCCTTTCCTCCACCAGAGGCCAGTATAAGCAGCCTAAAGCAGGCAGCGGTGATGAAAGCCTCATCCATCCCCACCATGAACTCTATTGTCCAATACCTGGACATCACACCCAACCAGGAATATCTAGTGGACCGCATGAAAGGTAGGTCCAACTTTAAAGACCAATTAATTGTGTTGATATGTGCATTAAGTCCCTACTACTTATTAGATGGCATGTACGCAAGTATCTAGTGTGTGTGTGTGCGTGTGTGAAAAATAGCTCACTGGAATGCGTGACTATTTGCAAGAGGAATGTTCGAAAATATAAAATGTAGTGCTTCCCATTGGCAAATGTTTTTGTGAAACATCTAAAAAAAACTCCTGTATGATCGAGGATTATGAGTCATGACGATAACGCATTTTGTTTTTTCAGACCTTTTTCATCATTCCTTCTCAGATGCTTTGGTGTCGTGATAATCCTATCAGTCCTCTTCCATTTTTATTGATAAGCTTAGTTAGGTCAACAGGACATACAATAGGTCAAGCTTATAGTAAATTTTAGGTGCCCTCTGCTGTACCACAAGGTAAACCCCTTGAAGCAGTCTTCATTTTTATTCCATAATTGAAACTAAAGGGTTCTATCTCCCACACTGTTTCTTTCTATAGTAATGTAAACCTATTGAAATTAAAGCGCAGACCTGGCACTTTGTGTTACGTACGGTGTAGACTGTATATGTGTGTTTCATGTGTTTTCTGTGTTGTGTTCAATCAGAGTTGGCTCACAGCGGCTGCATGAGCTCCTTCCGCTGGAACAGGGGTGGTGATCTGAAGAACAGGAAATGGGACACAGACCTCCCCACTGATTGTGCTGTGAGTCCACAGACACACACACACACACACACACACACACACACACACACAGCTAGTTGTGCAACCATGTAAAAACTGTCATTGCACTGTTTCAAATCCAAGTTTGATCTGGTTATCTTGTTTGTGCAGCAACTAACGTTCATTTTCGTTATCACTCGATCTACAGATTATTTTCTTGATACATTTTTTTGCCTGTAATATACCAGCATATTTTGAAACATTCACACCACAAGTTACAAGAGTTCAATGTGATGTCTTCAAATGCCTTTTATGTCCGACCTCCCATCCAAAACCCCCAAATATTCCATTTACTATTAGAAGATGCTAAGAAAACCAAAAAAATATTCACATCTGAGTAACAGAAAGCAGTGAAATTTTGACATTTTTGCTTAAGAAATTACTTAATTGATTAATCAATTATCAAATTTTCTTGTGATCAGCTAATTGATTAATTGCTCTTTAATGTATTTTCCTGGAGGTGTCAGTGTCACTGTATTGAATGCACAGAATGAGGCTCATTTTTCAAAATGTTGGATTCCTTTAGGGTCTATTTGAGGTTCTTTTTCTATAAAAGATTTAGGAATATGAAATGTAATTTATCCTATTTATATTTTCATATTTCAATTGCAACAGTATTTACATTCTTGTCATCAAATAGGCTTTTATTTTTCTTGTCCACAAAGTTACAAGGACTGGGGGTAAAACAGATGCTAATACAAGTATCAGTAAAACAGGCTCTATAGGTTAGGATTAGTCAACATAATGGCTTGTTTCGCTTCATGAATACATGCAGTTGTTTCCATTTACAGACCTTTAGGCTATGAAACTGGCCGTGGTTGTTTTGGGTTTTGACTGCAGGTGTAGAGTGCTGCAGGCATTTTTCACTAACAGTCTAGGTGGCTTTCCTCATCAGTTTGGGATCAGCAGCCAAATACCAAATGCTTCCAAATACCTGGTGTATACTTGAAGACCAAATAGTCAGGTCACTGTCTTTGTCAATTTCCTCAGATCCTCATGCATATGTTTTGCACATACTTGGACTCCAGACTTCCCCCACACCCAAAGTACCCAGATGGGAAGACTTTCACAGCGCAGCACTTCAGCCACACCCCAGACAAACCTGGTAAATACACATACACAGGAAGGAAGAATGATAAAAGGCTTGTCATTTCCACTGATGCTTATCATTTTTGAAACATTGCATCTACTTTCTTTTCATTACACTTTTCTTCTTTGTCACAGATGTAACCAAGGAGAACCTCTTCTGCATCCACCAAAGCAGCACCACCCCCCCTCACTACCAGCTCATCTACCAGGGACACATCTACAGTCTACCCAAGGTGACAGCCGAAACCCTCAGTGTTGTCACTCTTTTTCAAAAATAATTTTTTTTGGTTTTTTTTTTCAGTTTTTTTCAGTCTCTTATAAAAAAGCTCTTTTGCCCTTACCAGCTTCTTCTCTTATTTTGTATCGTCTAAGTTGTGCTATTTATACGTCTCCCTGAGGTGAAACTAAATTCAACATAAGATTAAATCAATTTAAATGAAAAGGAGTGAATTTGCCAAATGCTTATAAGATACTAAATAATAAATACAGGGGACATGAAAAAATAACAGGGAGAGCATCGTAGCTCAGATTTCCAACAGTAAAGTTATTAAGACATTACTGTACAGTACAGCTTTTTCCAGCAACACATAAAACATTTGACAAATCTGTTTAAGAGTCTTATGTAAGCTTGTCAGTATTTCTGTTCAGACAATTATATTAAATTGTTAGCTTCATTATCTCTCTCCATTAGAAGTTCAAATTCAGTTATCCCCACATGTAGTATGAAACTGCAAGCTCCTTTAGAAACAGAATTCTCATTCAACACAGGATGTCTTGCTCTACGACAACACTTTGACGGCAGTGACACGAACCCATCTTGATTTCTATTACAGGGCAGGAACAACCTGTTCCACACGATCCTCATGTTTCTTTATGTCATTAAGACCAAGGAGTCAGGGATGCTGGGGTGAGTACTTCCACAACTAAAATCATATGAATGGCCAACTAGCCAAAAATAATCATTAGCACATATGATATTTATAATTAAATTGCTTCTCATATTTTCTCCAGGAGAGTAAATCTTGGCCTCTCTGGTGTGAACATCCTGTGGATATTTGAAGACTAATGTGTTGTAATTTTCAAACAACAAAAAGCTACACGTGGATGTTTTTTTTTTTTTTCTCCTCGATGCTGTCTACGCTGGTTGGAATATCTCCTGAAATTAAATACTGCTCTTTAAGGAGCATATGAGACTTTGAAATTTACAATAAATGCACATTTTTGGACATTTTGCCGGTTTTAGTCTACAAATTGGCAACATGCTGTATTTTCATTGACATTTTAAGAAAACATTTCTGTTGACACCACAATGTGCTTACGATCTAATGCAGAGCTGTATTTTTTAACAGTGTTTGATTTGTTGATTTTTGTATTTTGAGAATGTACCAGCATGGCAGCCTTGTAAATAATATATCTCACAGACCCATTCAGCTTGAATGTAAATACAGTATGTGTGGACTTGACGTGTTTCTTCAGCATCAGTATCAGTTTGTATACAGTTTATTTTTCTTTTTTTTCCTGTTCTGTTGTAGAATGAATGTCTGCAGAAATAGGGATACTCCTGGCATGTGCTTGAATTTATCTGCAAAAAAACAGTGCAAAAAGCAGCAATACTCAAATAAGAGAAATATTGGAGTATTCTGTAGTTAAAAACTTTTCCATACTACTAGGCTGCAGTGCTGCACATACATACACTGTTAATTCTTTGAATATGTAATGGAGAACAAATGAAAAGCCTTTGAATCACCAAAGTCTTTTCTCAGGATATAATGTCTTCTACAAGAGTTCTGAATGCCATTTATCCTCCCTTAATCCAGCCATTCATTAAATTTCAAACTTTCTACATGTTTGCTTGTTTTCAATAATGCTATTTTACAAATGTCACCTGAGATGCAAAAATAAAATTTAGATATAAAAACAGTTGAAGCTTGTTCATGTCCTTTTTTTTTTTTTTAAACTATCATAGGCATCCACTTGGTGGCAATATAGTTCATATGTTTTTAACAATTTGACCTTACTCCTGGTCCCATTTTCTCTAATGACATACTGCATATCCACCGCATGAACGCAGATGCAGTATCTTGTGCAGCCACGTCCAGCGAACGACTTGAGGTTGAGGAACAATACTGACTGACAATTTCAAGTGTTATAAAAATAATTTTATGTCAACACATCGGTTGAGGATAAACAGTTTTGCTGGGGGATTCATGATGTAGTCGCATGCACTTCATAATGAAGTGATTTAAATGCATCCTGTTGTTTTAAATTTGGATATGTGAGATTAAGGATATAGTAATGAACATTTCAGTGTGTGGTTTTAGAAGACCATGTAGAAATTGGAAACGTGATTGCTGTGTGAACAGCATTATCTGGCATAACTCGCGTTTGTTTTGTAGTTTAGTCTTGTCCTTTTTTATTACTAACTTCATTTCCCATAATACATTTCACAGTGCAGTTTTACCAACTGGGTAATGTAGTCAAAGTGTCGATTATGAATATTTTTCAGAAAAATGAAAATGCATATGTTAGAGGTTTTATTTTTTCCCCCCATTCTAATTAACCCTGTTCAAATGTCAGTCGTGTGTCCATTGTTGGTACTGAAGGTGGCCAATGAGGGAGGGGGAAGAGATGCTTAGAGGAACTACGAGGACCACAATGCATTTTGGCCACCGTCGCTCCTCCGCTCACATCCGCTCGACTCGCTATCTGTGGTGGAAAAAGGACTTTGTGAAACTGCAGCGATGTCAGTCCAGGTTGTGGCAGCGAAAATGGCAGAGGTCGAACTCAAAGACGTCCCCACCGGCAAAGACTTACCGGCTGCATCTCCAATGACACCGACGTCGGACGGCAAGAGTCTCGGCAGGAACGACCCGCACGAGGCCGGTTCCTCTGCCGCTGTGTCCCCTACAGCGGAGCCCTCCGCGAAAGCCGGGGAAGGCAGCCTGGGCTTGCTCACCCCGAACACCGCGAAGATGCCGCAGGCGTCGGCTATGAAGCGGTCGGACCCTCAGCAGAACGGCGGAGAGGCTTTTGTCAACCGTGACGGTACCGTCGCCGAGGCTCCGCGGATGAAAAAGGTGAGAGAGACAACATTTTTTTCCATAAGCACTCGTCTATATCCTCGCTGTTACTTGACCACCACTAAGCACCTCGCCGCAATGAAAGCTCCCTGGAAAAGCTGGCATTGTGTGACGATGCTAACAGGCTAGCTGGTCCCAAAGCTGATTCAGTTGTTTCAGTGGACGCTTTAAATAATGGTCTTCGGTGCTAATAACACTGTGAAAGGTGTAATAAGGGCTAAACACCTATTTAAAAGAAAGGTGTACTCATTTAATTTAGGCTGACATAGCCAAATCTTCAGGACATGGACTCAGTCATGTTAGCTGGATACGAGTATCCAACTGTTGTCACATGTTTTGTGGACATTGTGTGTTCAAGATTGAAAAGACTTAGCTATTCCCTTACCATAGTTAACACGTATTTCACCTGGATTTCTGGATGTTTGACTTGCCATGATCTTGTGCAACAAAGTAAAATAATATTAACACCGGACAACACTCTGTTAAATTAAACACAGTCACACAATTAAAGCATAAGTTGCTGTCTTGACTGTTTGCTAACTTGCCTTAATGTTGGCCATTTTTGCTTGGTCAACAGCAAAAAAAAAAAAAAACAATTCAGTCACTTCCAGTCTTGGGACACGTGGTACCTTATTGCAGCACAGTGCTAGCAAATGATATATGTGGTTTTCAGCAAGAGCTTCCTGTATAAACATATTAGGTAGCTATATAACCAACTTAATCCTGCAGAAATGCTGATGTGTGTGCTTAGTTGACAACCTGCTTTGCCTCATTTCATCTGCCAGGTAGGTCAGGTGATCTTTGCCTCTTGCTTGACCTCCGCAGGTTAGTATATACAGGTTATTTACGGTTCACTGCTTAAAATACAAGCAGTGGTAAGTTTAGTCTGACTGATGCAGTGTCATCCAAAGTGTGATCTAACTCAGACATAACACTAGTCAATAATCCGTGACCCTGGGGCACTCATCACCTAGTTTTCTCAAGCTTGATTTAGCCTTTGGAGCACCATGGATTGATACTTCAGTGAAGGGAGTTCCTGCCTTTGTGGCTTAATTCAGAGGTCAGATTGACTTAGCTTGTCTTTTTCTTGGCAAGGAAGGATCCCAAAACTGCCTCGCTGTGTTAGTGCCCTAAATGCATCTTATCTTTCTGCGACTGGCAAAGTCTTGATTAGGACAGAAATGGATATTAAGGGCAATGTTCAAGGAAAGAGCAGTTTTGATAAGAAATCCTTTGAGGAGGCTGCCAGCTTTATTCTTCTGATCCCAGTTATTATTAAGAGTTGACAGTGATTTATAGCCTGTGGTCACTGTAGTGCACTTTATCAGTTGTGGTCAGATTCAGCAGTTGATTCTCTGGTTCATTGACTTCCTCCAGGCACATGTTCCTAACAAACTAACTGCTGAAAGTTTTGGTTTCAAGATGGGTTTAATTGTATGTGGGTCAGTTTGTGCTCCGCCTTTGATGTCATTGCAAAGTACTAGTGTAGTGTGTTTTCACAACAAACCATTGAGATGGAAAGGCAAAAGGTAGGGAAGGTCTCAGCCTTAGAAAAGGGTGAAACTTGGATACAGAACAAGTTGGGTGGGATACACTCAACACCCACATTGTCGATTCCGCTCAGACAATGATCCTATCCGGTTAGACAACCCCTAAGGAAACCCCAGTAAAAAACCCAGAGGGGAATAGCTGGATAGTACAGTGTGAGCATGGACTGCACACCGACAGCAGCACAGAGCAGATGGCTTTATGTACCTCAGGCTGTCACAGCACGCAGGCACATGGAAGTCAACCAGCTGCTGGAAGCACTACATCCACAGGGTGAACCACATGTGGGGGCCAGCCCCAAGCCTGACCTACCAGACAGCAACAGCCACATCTGGATTATTGAGGAGACCAAGTTCACATACAAGACCATGGTACAGACAGTTCATTTCTAAAATTCTCTACTCTAGTGAAAATATCACAATCAGTCATTTTAATTTCTCATGAAATAAAAAAAAAAAAAAAAAAAGTTTCTTGGTGGTGACAAAAATTTTATTGTCAAATGTTCCTTTATGTATGTTATGTCATCAGAGTTGTTTTTAGAACTGCATTTTATGATTCTTTAAGGCCAGTTGTCTTTAAACAAATAAAGCTTGTGATTAAACTTTGTAGAGGCTGTAGGCCAGTGTACTCACTGATTATCTAATCAGATCAGGGCTTTCATCATTTTTTAAATCCATTTCCATTTAAAGAGATCATGGTAATGTAAAGAGACTGCAATTTAATATAATCAGTTTATATAATAATTTTATTTATATAATCAGAGGCCAATAATTGCATAATAGACACTCTACATACATTGGAGCAGAGATTCATCTGCTATATTAATGTAAATAATGTAAATACTCAGTTGTCACTGCACCTGTCTGATCAACCACTATAGCCACTTGGACAGAATGTTGCCTGCAGCCTATTTATAGATTATGGCACACTGCATTATAGATATACGACTACTGCCTGGCCTTGAGCATCTGCTGAATTCTGCTTGCCTGGTGCAATAAAGGGTAAGTGAAGCAGTGGGACTGATGATGCAAATACACATGCAGCAGTGTTGACTGACTGACTGACTGACTGACTGACTGACTGACTGACTGACTGACTGACTGGATGGATGGCTGCCTAGCCTTTAATCCATGCCTTTATCATGTCGCCACATGAGGGGATTAAAAGGCCAGCTCTCTGTTGTAGGTGCGTCCAGATGTAAGCTTTTTGAGTGAATGATGAGTTTCGTTGTGACCCGTGTGGCTTGGCACGCATATCTCCAGCTTCTGAGAAGTCCAGGGTGGTTGCTCCAGTTGGGAAGGAAGGAAACTAGCAAAGACCTCTGCAAACAGCAGGCCTAGTTGCTAGCATGGTCATAGTTTGTGGTTGTTGGCTAAGGCTGTGACAAGTCTTGTTTTAGTTTCATACTGGGTCAGTAGGGTCACCTGATGTCTTATTTGAAGCAGATGATTAACCTGTTGAGCAAACTGACCAAACACAAGGCTTTTCACCCTGCAAGTACAGACTGAAACAGTTCTCCACTGATGTGCACTTGGCAATGACTAAAGCATGCACAGTGATATTTCTGAATGACTCCAGAGATCGGTGTATTAGTAAGGTCATCCCTCTCCAATGTAATGTTATGTCAGCCACTAAGCTGGTGTTCCTGGTAGGTGCTCACTGGTTAACAGGCTTACAGTGACCTGTGGCTGCTCTACTTGGGAAGAGAACCTTGTGGAAGAAGAGGTTCTGTAAAATGTCTGCAATAAATTTTGTGTTTATTTTGTATAGTTTTGACTGTACTGTGAGGCTATAGTTTGTCCTGTCTAATGCTACATCTTCACTGATTGCAACGACTGTTTTGTGCCACTTTGCTCTGTATAAAACAACACCTGTGGATCTGTCATTTGGCCTTTTTCTGGCCCATTCAAAGCGGGTGAACTGTTGTATACTGATGTCAGTATACATTAAAAAAAACGGACAGGCTAACGCTACTTGTTAAACCCGTTGGAACTAAAAGTGGTTGGTGAATGAAAATGTGAAATAAGCTAACAGAAAGCCCCAGCACCAAGTTAGTTCTCCAACCATTCTCATTCATATGAGTTCACAACGTTATCTTGTGAAGTATAAGAAGTCACTGCACTGTCAGCATTGTCGTCTTCATACAAGGTCATTGAGCATCTTTATCTGCCTGCGACTGTCCTTGGCAACAAAGGAGTATGTGTCACTTCCTTTCCCCGTCTCATTCATGAGTCACGTCAGCAGTTGAGCTGGTCTACGTATGTGTCTGTTGGTGTGCGCACAGTGGTAATCACACACACTTTTGTTGTTGTAGCCTAATCCTACTTTTTGTCTTTTAACAAATGGATTTTTGAAATATTTTCTTAGTTATGTATACAAATCCCAATTAAGACACCTCTTGGCCTGTATTTTTGCTTCTGTGTTTTTTTTTTTTTTTTTTTTTTTTGTGAGCAGATAAAAAGCAATTTAACATTGCAGCTATGATGATATAATTGGGGTATGTTTGTAAAACATGTTTGTATTCATGTCAATATGTCATAGTTTTTGAAAGGGTCAGTTTCCCCTGTCCAAACTACAACGCAAGTGACTTTTTAAGATTTATGCATTTAAAGACAAGTTTTTAGAGTTACAAGAAGCTGTTTGAAGACCAAAAGAAAAACTTCTAGATTCCCAGTGAGTACGCTGGCATATGCCAGCTTCGCTGTATTTGGCAGCAGCATAAAAACACACCAAATGTGATTTTCCCTCTGAGTTTACTGCCTGTCCTCACCACATTAGACAAATAGAGACGGTCTTTTAAGCCATACAAACACACATTCACACATCCTTTTGCTGTGTGTGCTCACAAGGGGGAATGTGGCACTATGGTGTGAATTTTGAAAAATGCCCTGAGAAAGTAAAAGAAAGGGAGCGTTGGTTACAAATCCAGTTGTCACACAAGTCTTCACCCTCTTTTTACATGGATGTTGATCACAGAAGGTTTTTGTGAAAGCATTGCAGCTACCACGTCATGTACCCATTTTGCTCTTGCATAAACCAGTAGTTTTCCCACTATTATCTCACCTCTCCAAGCAAAGTATTTTGGAGGGAACAGACTGATGCAGTTAAAGCATATGATTTAAAGACCTACTGCAGGCAACAGAGGAGAAATGCATTGAGCGTGACATGCTCAACTGGACTAGGAAAAAATGTTAAGGAGCCTCAAAAGTAAACATAGCATTGACCTGACCCACTTAAACCTTTCTTCCTTCAAATAAAATCATTATGATTTGAATATATCCTTATTTTTTTGTTGAGTTTATATAACATGATTTTTAATTATAGCCCAGCCTGTCATTCACAGCAGGCCCAACATAACTCACAGAATTTCTGTCATATTGATATCTTTAAACATGGCGAGCTTGAAGAGGGCTTTTCTTTTGAAGAGTAACATTCATATTGTTTTGGAAACACAGTGACAGGAGTTTCCCTGCTAGCTCTCTGCAGCGCTGTATTAGATTAAACGCTGTTGTGCTGATTCTTGTGCTGACAAGCGCATTCATTGCGTTTTGAGTCATCATGGAGGACGGAAAGTAAGTTTGACCGTTGTCACAGGTCACTGGGGAAACTGGGGTGATGGATGGAGAAGAACACAACAGAGATGTGGAGAAAGAGGCTGAAGGCCAGTCTTAATAAACAGGTGGGAGAGTTCCAGGCCTTATCACAGAGACTGGCTGAGAGTGAGAAAATTCAATCATGAGGCTTTGAGGAGAACCTCAGCCAGGCCTGCATATGATGCACTTGCTACTAATATTGCATGCCTGGTTAGGGCTATAATGAGAAGTGGGGGTGGGGTGTAGATAGAGTTTCATGTTTGCTTGAGCACATACCTCGGATGTTAATGATTAAGCAATTATCAGTTCGACAATGGAAAAAATTTGATCAATCAAGAACACAGTGAACCAGCAAGGCACAAATTTGGAGTGGCGGCATTTATGCATCTCCAGGACATCAGTCCCAGGGTTCATTAGCAGACACCTCCGCTGTGCTGACCTGTGAGCAAGCATACATTATATAAAACATAGATTTGAGAAAATGCAGAAAATTTGCATCCCTATTGCATACATTAAATGCTGTAGAGACTGGATTGCAGGCTGGGCAGGAAGCATAATATGATTTTCACCCACAAGACAGGGTGTGCATCAGTTACATGCTGTACTTTCTCTTTACCTTTTAGCCTTTAGGTATTTGTGCTGTATGTAATCTATAGTACCCTTTTTTGTGGTCAGCGCTGCTGTGAAATAAATGTAGAGCAATAGAGAGCTGTATGTCTGGATCACTGTGAAACTCTACCAGGCAGCAGAACAAGAAATGTGTCTTAAAATAAATGCATATAGGAACCCAGTGGTGCTATTGTGTAATTTGGCATGTCTTAGCTGCCTCTGCCACCCATGGAAGAGGGTGTATATTTGGCCCGCTTTGCCCTCAGTGCACTTAGCCGGGGTTTATCGCTCTTTTTAATGACTTATGAGTGAAACCCTGATTAATCTGATCTTTCTTTGGTGCTCTCTCTCATGCTCTTCCTCAAATTACCACGCCACAACACTTTTATTTTTGCTTTATCTCCTTTCTGTTTGTGCTGGCCCTGTTTGTTTCCTCATACCAGCCTACTCAACAATACCAGTTTGTACCCTTCATAAAGTGGCTCAGCAGTCTACTTAAAATAAACCAAAACTCAGCAATTACTCCTGTCTATCTGAGTTACAAATTACAGCCACCGCAGGACACCACTTCCTCTGTTGTTTTTGTTGTTTTGTTGTTTTCGTGCTCCGGTCTAGTTTTCTCAGAGTCTCATTGTGTGTCTGCCTTCTAGAAGCGCAAATCTCAACACCACACAGCGAAAGCATGTGTGAGCTCACACCTCTCTAACCATCTTCATCCCTGCCACCGAGGCTGAATCAGGAAACGGACTGTTGGTACTTTACACCAGTTTGAGTTTCTCTCACCCGCAGGTTGTCAGATACTGATCTTTTCATCACTGTCCAGACGGGACTCTCGAGCAGCTTCATTTCTCTAAGGCTGTCTGACTGAATTGATAAAGTGAAAATCACAATTTTTCCACTCAAGACTTGAGATCACAATTTATCTCATGCAATATTTATTGCAATCACTTTAGCCAGCCTCAGAATACCTGAACGCATTTCCAACACAGCATCAACAAAAACTAAATATGATCAGCTGCGTAACTGCAGATGCACGGTTGGTCTGTTGGATTGTATAACACTGCACTCAAACTTCATTTGTGCATTTTATTAATTTATTAGATTCACACCATTCCCACTATATGCAGCTATACATGTTTAAATATATATGAATTTAACTGAAATGCATGCAATTACATAAGGTTAAAAAACTAACTAAAATTCACAGATTTCAAATGGGGATTTGTAAAACCCACTTATAAAGGAGGCTGCTTTTTATTGTGTAATTCAGAAATAGTGGACCATAAGTACCAAGAGATAAATGTATGTGCTGTCAGTACTGAGACACACGCACGCACGCACGCACACACACACACACACGGCTAATGTGTGTTGGAGTATCACTCAGTGTGTTTAGCTGGGGCTGAAATTTAAAATCGAGTCAATATCAAGCAAAACTATTATTAGATTAATTCTATTGAAATAAACCCGTATTCAAATGTTAATAGAATTTCATAAATGTCAGGGAAATTACTCTATTGGCCAATAGCTCTTGTAATGATCATAGTAGACCTTTTGTGACATTTCCAAACAATAGTTAATTAAGGTTTCCTTGACATTAACAGTGTGTAGCTGTCCTCTGTGGTATTGAAACTATGCAGAAGAAAACAACTGTACCTGTGTGGCCTGCCAGCTCCTGTTCATGGTTTCCGTCTGCCTCTGCCTTGAAACTGCATGTTTGCTTTACCTACAGTATGTATTGTGTCCGAATTAATTTGGCTCCCATATAATGTCAACTGTCTTAGCTAACTTTCCAATATCAAACAAAACTGAGTATTCACAGAGTGCACTGGCTATGGCACCCAGTGCTGTACTCAACATGCCAAATCCAATTTTCACTCAGTGTATGGAGCCCCAACAGTTATCCCAAGGTAGACAATCGGTTAGCTTTACCCTGGTTTCTGGCATGCGGCTCTTGGGTTGTAGTATTTCGTCTCTCTGATGTGGTTCATTTGTTTTAAGGCTGGTATTGGCAGTATTGGTGTCTGTGCTTCGCTGCTCCTGAGCATACCTCCCACACATCTGCATCTGTTGCTCCCCAGTTGAAACTCATTTCCTTCCTCTTCATCGCAGCTTGGTATTACTGGGCATGTTCAGCTCATTGAGTTACACATCCTTCCATCAAAAGCTGTTCAACAAGCCTCAAGTTCTCGGAACACGAAGGGAAAGAGAGAGCATTCACTTTTCCTGGAATCTGTCTGTTCACAAGAAACCAACACGGTGTGAAATTCTAAACCCCTTGGTTGAGCTACAATTGAACAAGTGAGTGAACACCAACCCAGTTGATGTGTATATGTGCCCACTATTTTGAGGATCACTAGACAGTAGTGTACATTAACACTGAACTTGCTTTGCAGCATGACGAGGAATGCAGCTCCATACTCGAGCACTGCATGCAAACAAAGGGCCAACATTGTGTTCAGAAAGTGCTGCCTCACAAAAGGCCCCTCACAAAGCCTGAAATGAACCCCCACACACCCATCTGTCTGCCGTGCTTCCTATTAGTCAGGCCAAACCACCGACCCCTGGCAGACAGAGACGAGAGCAGCTGAGGCTGGAACACCCTGGGTCTGGGATTTAAAAGAAATCCATGATATGAAATTGAGAAACTTCAGTATAATGTTAGTGGGTCACGTTGCTATACAATGCATAAATACTCCCAGAATTCACTAAATGCACCATGTTATTATTATGTTATCATAAGTAACATAAACCAAAACAATGAGTTGAAAGAGGCTAAATACTCTGTAGAGCAGAGGGGAGCTGCTCAGTTGGGTGATGAGTCACCATTGTTATTTGATCCATAGTAAATATAAAAATATTGATTAGAGCGTCTTTAAACGATGAATTTCCCCACATTGCTCAATGTTTGTTTTTTGTTTTGTATCCAGAGCTTTTGTCAAGAGGATTTACAAAAAAAAAACTAATCCAGCCTAATAACGAATGAAGAATTGCTTCACACTCCTAATTAAACATAGATCATTGACCCCATAACGGGTTTATTCAAAAATAGACCAGCGCCACCCCCGTATGTGTGCCTTTGATGTAATTATACCTTCCCTGCAGGGATAGATGGCTATTTTTGGCAATTCAAGAGCAGAAGAAAAAAAAAAAAAACACAAACACGCAATTCTAGAGATGGACCACTTGATTTTTGAGACTTTTGTTGCTTTTAAATCTTAAGATTTTTTTGTTTTTGCTTTGATGCTCATGGAAGGATTCATGGTTTCACTTAACTAAATTACACACATTAACAATCCATTTGTTTTTCAATCTAGTGAAAGGATTTATTGTCTGTTCACAGCTGGTATAAAAAGTGACTAATATGGTGAAAAGCATGTTATGATGCAGATGGATGAGTGCATGGGTAAATATGAGTGGATGGATATGGATACATAAAGCAGATAGAGATTGCTGTTTAATTTGCGTGAAAGCCATAGGATTGTTGAGCCTTCACAGGATCAGATACCATCTACTGTATGCCCTGATGTGTTTTCTCTGATTTGAGAGCCATATAGAGTAGCAAACAATAGATTTTTAAACCATCTGATCAACGGTACTGCTGATCACTTTGCTGTAAGCGTGAGTGGAGGTTATTTGACCACCATCATTAGCTGGGATCACTAAGCCTTGGGGCTCTACACTGTGCCCTATTTTGGTCTACATGGGCGACAAGACCCTGTTACACAACTTGTGTGTGTGTGTGAGTGTGAGAGAGAGTGTGAGTGTCAGAGTGTGTGAGAGACTGTATTTAGACTGGTTGAGGATAATATAATAATCAGAAGAATTATTCCTTTTTTTTTTTTAAGGGGAAAACCATGTACCATTAGCAAACCTGTCTGTGTATAAATCTAAAAATCTAAATATTCATATAGCCCACATTGTGCAATTTGAACATGTAAACAAAATGTTTGCTTATTAGAAAATCAGAAGCTCAATGGAAGCTTTAAGTTGTCGTTGAAGGACATGTGAAGCCTGCAGTCCTGGCACTCTTCCTCTATTCAGAGGCACATAAGAAGGGAAAGGCATGTGAAAGAGAAGGAAAACATTAGAGAAAGCCCTGAGTGTGGTGGCTGTTCTCCTCTCCTCCCTCTCTGTTAAGAGGCAGGTAGGGTTTAATCTGTCACTAAGCCCCATCATTCATTGCCTGTTCTCCTCTAGTATCAGTGTCCCTGGCTTTTACAATGACTATTGGACCATATCAGAGGGACAGAGATTGTTCTAGTGGGCAGTGCTCATATTAGCTCTGCATACTTTCCATAGTTTTATAACAGGGCAGTGATCATTCAGGGCTGCAGAGTCTTGCAGTGAAGTGTTAGTATTAATTTAAAATCTCAGTTTTTTTGTTTCATATTGTGATTTTCACAGTTCTTAAACACACAGGGAAAAACAAATGTTCGATATGGCACTGAGGGTGTTTTATTTTTGAGTTAACCTTTTTAGCCATGCTGGCGTCATGGCTTTAGGGATGGCTAATGGGTCCACTGCTTCAGTCCAGACTGAAATTTCTCAATTAGGACTGCAGCTAACATTTATTTTCATCATTGATTTCATAATGATTGATCAGCTGATTATTAATTTTGTCTATAAAATGTCAGAAAATAGATAAAAATGCCCATTCTAATTTCCCACAACCCAAGTTTATCTCTTCTGTCTGTTTCAAATTTCCAGAAAATTTTGTGCAGACACTCTTGATCCCCAGAGGATGAATCCTTTTTTCCTTTTTGTGCAACCATGAAGTTGACATTTCGTGTGTTTAGTAGAAACGTGTCAGGCACGTGTTGGGGCACTGGTAATTGCATGTGGGCTCAGTAACTGCCAAGTGTATGCATGGTGCTGCATGTGTGTGAGTGCATTTGACTCGTGTGTGTGTGTGTGTGTGTGTGTGTGTGTGTGTGTGTGTGTGTGTGTGTGTGTGTGTGTGTGTGTGTGTGTGTGTGTGTGTGTGTCATTATTTACAGTCTGAGCACTTGTCTGTGTATATAAATCAGCAGGAGCCATTCTTACATCACAGCCCCCTCAGGACGGCACACTGCGCTCTGATACACACACATGCACACACACATTCACACTCACCACCTCATGTTTGCCACTTCCTTCTTCCTTCTCATTCTTCTATTGGTCTGAGTGGTCAGGAGTCCTTTACTATTGGACGAGGGGTGGGTATTTTCGCCACAATTAGTACAGCCGCCTTCCCTTTCTGTATTACCTATTGTAGCAGCATTATTTATACTCATGCTCTACTTTTTGTATTTCCTGTTTGTCTGTCATTTTCTCTCCTTCAACACCAACATGCAATCAGCCTGTTGTATCTCATATTTTGCAGGAAAACAGTTTGTCATATGGATAATTGTATGTGTGTCCACTGGAGGGACACGGTGCCATATTGACCCTAGTATGGAAATGGAATGTCAAGGTCATAACAGCGGGCTCACACACATCTCCCATCTCTACTCATGAGCATTACACACATACATTAGTAATCTCTGCATGTTCTCGTGGAGATGTACTCGCGTGTTGTTATCTTTAGCAACTTCATTCATTTTCTACACTGCTAGTCCCAGCACCTCTCTGCTTTTACTCTCCTGTGTGTGCAGTGCCAGAGCTTGACAACTACAGAGCTGTTTCACTAAAAGCCAGGCCTTTCTGCCAGAGCCGTACGCCTGTTTTTGAATGCCTGGTCTTTCCTGTGGTTTGACTTCAGGCCTTGGTTTCTGCCACTGACTTCAGAGGCTAACCAGATTTTGTTTCAAAAATAGCTTCTGTTACATGGTATTTTTCTCATCTAAACAACATTTTTATGAGCCTGCAAACATCAGTTGCACATTTACTTCTCTTGCTTCTGATTTCTCTCTGACAAAGCAGTTCCTTATTGTGACTCTATTCCTTGCATCACTCGGAAAGTGCTAGTGATGTGAAAAACTGGGCATTAGTCAGACATAAAGTGAACATGGGGGTGCTGATGGCACTAAACGTGTCACATTGCCCCCCTGCTGGCCAGTTAAAGCGCAACAGACTGTACTGAATTGGTAGGAATATATATTGAAACTTAAATTATTGTGAAAATTACCGGTGTGGTTATGTATTAATTCATTGAATTATCAAAATATAGATTAAATGTAGACATTTTATTGTAGCTGAATTCATCCTGAGCATTTCTGCTCAAACTTTTCTCAGTCCTAACACAGAAATGATTAGGAAAATATATCAGCATCTAAAGTCAGTGCAGTGAAACGCTAAAAACATTGGTGCCACAGTTCATGCAGACGCTCACACAGGACTTTCATCAATATCACTGTTATTAATGAAAGAGATAAGACCACTGGTTGTACAACTTGCTAAATGCTCTAAAACAGTCAGACAAACAAGAAAATCAAAATCTCATCCCCTCATGTCTAAATGAAGTCAGCGTGGCCTGGGGCGTGACAGACTGTCCTATACTCAACATAAATGGCAACAGGCTCGATTGTCAGCCAGTGTGTCAATCAACACCAGTGCGCTCTGTTAAGAAGACTGGGAAACCTGTCAGCTCTGTCATGGTAAATATATTTTCTTCTTGTTGCGTGTCTGAGACTGTATACAGCACAGGCTGTACATCGATGCCATGCGAGTTGAATCAGAGGGCATCGTATCCCTGGCTAGCTGGGACTGTATTTGATCCAGCTTCAATTACGGATGCAGGGAAGTTGTGAAAAGGGTGAGACTATGTGTAGAGTAGTGCTAGAAAGCAGCACAGAGAGACACAGAAGTACAAAAACATGGGCACCTCTCTGTCTGCTACAGTCTATTTTTGGTTTTCTTCTACACAAGCACAATAGTAATCCAGAAATAGCGGTTGAAAACACTGAGAAACAAGTCCAGAGCTCTTTGATGTGCCATCCACGGGCTTCTTAAAAACATGCACATAATAAACTGTGGTCTGCATCAAGTTGTGTAAGGAAGAGGGCTGTGGCTGTAGAAAAGAAGGAAGGGAGAGGGGGAAAACAGAGTGAAGTGACTAAAACGCAGAGAAAAGAAAGCATGAATAAGTGCATGTCCTCCACAGAGCTCTGTGCGTGGGAGACCTGAAAAATAAGACATCCGCCTCTTTGTCCAGCAGCCCCTCATGTAGGCCTAAAAGACTGCGATATAAAGGACTTCAGCTGCTTTAAGAGCCGAGGCCAAAGGTAACAAGATGTCACAACATTACTATTCTCCAACAAGATGTCTTGACAGCTCTTTGCTGCCAATGAACTTTTTGTACTAACCTTTTGATGATTGGATGACACTTTCCTGATATTTAGTTGTGCCCCAGGGAAGGTCTGATGAACGGAGTTGGACGGTGACACTTTGTTGTGACTGCCAACAACCCTGTGTGTATATTGGTGTGTGTGTGTGTGTGTGTGTGTGTGTGTGTGTGTGAATAGGAGCAGATTCATTCCAAAATGCAAAAAAAAAAAGAAAGCTGGTTAAAGATCCCTGCAGCGCATTTTAAATGGCAAATGAATGAACTGTATTTTAATAAGAGTCGATACATTACAGACAAGATATAACAGTATAGTTTTAACCGTATAAAATTACATTGTTAACATCCAGCCAGGTTTGACAGGTTTGTCAATCCAACACTGTGAACATTAACTGGCATTAAAAGGCCACTTCTTTTTATTTTATACAGTGAGTTTTCCCATAAGGAGCACTACTCAATACAGCTGTTGTCACTGGTTATGTCTTCTGTAGCTCTGGAGGAGCTTTCTAAAGGTAACCCTGATGATGTCATCAGACACTCAGGTTTCTGAAAGACTCCTGAGTTGCATTATAGGAAACATGGGATCGATTTTTGTTTTTAGAACTTGACCAGTTCCAGGAACCTAAAAGTAAACTCTTCTGCGTTGATTTGGATGTAGGCCAAAATGTGTGAAGGTCTTCACCCGCTTTTGCAGACTTTCATATAAAAATGCCATGTGTGTATTTTATGTGCATTATCATTTTACCTTGTTACAGTTTTTGGCATTCAGACGTGTCTCTTATTATTTTTACCTCTCTGTCAGAGGATTTTATGGAGTCATGGGCCTGATTTTTTTTTTTTTTTTTTTTTCCCTACATCACTCCCAGATTGGGGACAGTCTGGCAGAAGCACTTTTAGGATTTAGCTTTGAAGATATTTCCAGACATTTGTTTGTAGCGTTAAGCCATTAACAGGACGTGTTCCTCTTTTCCTCTCCCTGCACTGAGTCTTTTTATTTATGCCATCACTCTCTTTTCCAAGTCTTTTGGCAGACAACATCCAAACATAAAGCTATTAAAATCCCATCGGTCTGATATGAGAGTACTCATCCTTGCACTTAGCCCCATCTGATTTTCTCTCTCAGTGTGTTCTCCTTTTAAAACTTGTTGAGTCATCATCAGCTATTATACTGCTATTATCACATGGAAACTTGGCGAGATATCACATTCAGTCACCATGGGAAAAAAATGTAAAGAAAGCCAACCCCTGGCCATATAGTGGTGAAATTTGGCTGTGGCTGCAAAGCTTCTCTAACAGTAACTTTGCCGCTATTTTGGACATATGTCTGCGTGGAAAACCTATCACAAGTCTGACTGACTTGAGCTGCTTTCTGCCAACACAATCAGCCATCCATCACCGATACAGACTTTGTGTCTGTCTGGTAATATGAGATTTCCTGGCCAGGGCTAGCTTCCCAGCACAGAGCAGGTGTTGACACAATACTGTAGTAGCAACTCATGTTTTCAGTTAACATTGAAATGGGTCATCAGTAAATTGTGTTTAGTTTTGGTCTAGTGTTGCTGACTGTTTATGGTCTATGATGTCTTGTGTATCTTTTTCAGTACATCGTTTTCCCCCAATATCTGCACTCATTCAATTGCATTCATTCAATTTAAGACCAAAACATGTCTTTGATTAATGTGATGCCAAAGTTGTGACTGTCATTTCCCTAAAAGTCCCAGTAATGAGCACTCCACATAAAAATAGCAGAAAAAAAATCTAAATCTAAATCCACATTCAACGAACAACTAATTTTTTAACCTTTTATTTTTTTTTAAATGTAATTTTACCGTGCTAAACTGCTGTTTGCCACGAATGGCTACGATTTATGAATAAAATACAGAAAGTTTTTTTTTTTTTTTGGTACCATTTTCTGCCTTAGAATTGAGACCAGTGCCAATAATGACTATCATAAGCACAGTAGCACATTCTCTGCTACTGTCTGTCCAGTGCTAAAAAGGCTGTAATATCAGGATGAGATATTTCAAGATAACTATAAATACAAAAAAAAACATAAACCAGGCTGATATAGTTTCTCTCTCTTGATGCCCAGTCCTGGTACATATAAGTTCACACAAAGTTCAGTGTGTGTTCCTTGGCTTGAGCTCAGGTTGTGTTGCCAGGCATGAAGGTCAGGTCCTTCCCAGAGGAACGCAGCAGTAAACAGCTTCCCACTGGTTCCCCTGGTGGAGAACGCTTCCTCCTCCTCTTCTCCCTTTGGGTTTCCTCACAAAGGAAACTTTGCATCAGGTCTCTGCCGGCACAGCCCAGGTTGGCCTGTAGTGCATCTCCATTCCCTGATTCAGGTAGATTTCCAGGCTCACTGGAAGATGTGGTCAGATTCAGTCACCGAATGATTGATTATAACTATAACTATGTAACTAGTCTCCCATCAGCTAAAAATATATTAATGTGTGTGAGATTTTATTCTCTCAGCCAGTATCTGTAAAGCTCCAACAAGAAAAAATGGCTTCAGTGAACGAAACCACCGTGCGTCAAGATATCAGCAGTTAAACAGATTGTTTCTTTACACTGAAAACGAGACAGTGAAGTAGGATCTCAAATGTCTATGGGGAGTTTGCTCTGCAACAAATTCAAAACTAATTTTAGGAGCAGCAGTGCGGCCATAGCCTCCCCAGTTCCTTTAATTCCTACTCGGTGATAATAGCTTTCAAAATGGGTCATGGTTACTGTAACTAACTCCCTCAAAATATATTTGTGCTGTGCTTAATTGTGCTATGAATACCAGCACCCCCAGCAACTTCACTTTGCATAGCATCATCTCATGACCTAGCAGAAACTTTGTAGAGACGATAAGAAGTGGAAAAACCCAATGTGCTTTTCAATGTCTCTTTCGTCTGGATGGCAACCCTGCTTCTTCAGATTGAGTTCAACAGGAAAAAGGCTCTACCGACATTATGAAATGCATCAGAAATCACAGCTGCTGGCAGAGTTTACTCATTCAGGAAAACGCACACAGTCAGAAGTCATTCAGATGAGGCTCCATCTCACTCTGCACATGGGGGCTCAGTATCTCTGACACAAACACAAACATTCACATTCAGTTTTCTCCCTGTGGACAATGGCTCTTTGGTTTGAAATGGAG
>NW_019524449.1:76226-90426 GCF_002814215.2 Seriola lalandi dorsalis | reverse complement strand
GGGGGGGGGGGGGGGGGGGGGGGTGAATGACCTGGCCCACGATCATTTATTGCAGCTCTTTGAGGTGGAGGCCTAGAGACAGTACACAACTGCTTTAGGTTGTTTATTTGGTCAGTATTATGTCTCCTCAGACCGCTCATTATAGACCCTCTACAACTAAGAGTTTTAAATATGATTAAATGGTGAGAGACGAGGCTCAGGGTTTATTTATCTTTATGTTGACCCTCCTGTTCCTCTCTCACTCATCTGTTGTCCTCACTTCACCAGAGACATTCCTCTCCGATTCCTGTTGTGCTGGGGAGTAAGGGCTCAAAAATCCATTGTGCTGTCAACATGACACTGCATGAAAATGTCTGACTGTATGTGAGTGTAATTTGATGTGTGTTTATATAATGACATTTGGCACCAGATGGTAGAGCTTACACAGCCTGCCTCCTGTGAGACAAGAGGTCTTGTGTGGTCATTTAGCATAGAGCGCGATGTAAACAAAGAAATGAATCAGACACATGTTACCCCGGGAGGACACGTGGAACAGTCATATGACCTTGTTGACCAGTTTGAGGTGAGGGTCGACTGTGGGGAGCTGATTGAGGCAGTGCAAAAAATTGTTGTAGTCTGTATGTACTGCAACAAATGCAGTAAAAGTAAGCTGGTTATTCTGCCTTTATGGACGTCATCAGGGTTCAATTTTCTTTATAGTACATTACTGCTTGTCAGCAGCTATCTCCTCTGAGTGATTCTATAACCTCTCTGCTCTCTGTCTCTCCCTTCTCAGCTCAGTAAACATGGCAGTCTGTGAATGAGCCACTGTGCGCCCTGAGGCTGTAGGCCTGTGCAGTGTTCATGTGGGTTAGTGATGCAGCAGGTAGTGGGATGGGACAGGAAGTGTCATAATTAACTGCTAATAAGCCCACCTGTGAATTTGTAATCCTTGAACCCCTGCGGCCAATGAACATGTTCTTACAGAGTTTGTTATCCAGTGGCAGCTTTCAAATGTTTCCATCATAGTTTGCATTTAGGTTTATACAGTAAGTCACTCAGATTGTTATCTTTTTGCAGTGCAACATTAATCATACTAACACTTAGTGAGAGTGTGGACAGTTGTGAGTAGTGGGGCTCAGATGACGTGTTTCCATGTGCGGAGGTAAAGAGAGGATTTAAGACCCAGCTGACGGCTCAAGAGGCTCAGTGTTGTGTTGCTGCAGGGGTCTCTGCTCCATCCCATGACCCCATTGTGTTTGATTAGGATCGAGTTCCTTCCTACGCAGATCTGGAAACATACAGAAGATGAATCTCTTCTGGTCTGGAATGACTTCAAAAAAGCAGTGAGCACAAGAAAAGCTTTTGAACGGTGATACATACTTTATGTAGTTTTACGCAGCCGAACGGTTAATTTTGAGAAATTAAAATGTTCAGGTCCCGAGAGGAAACCCTTTTTTTTTTTTTTTTTTAAAGAGGCAATTTTCAAATGGGACACATGTGGAAACCCTGCAGACAACACAGCTGTGAAGACATCGCTGTATGTATCACATACCAGCTTGTTTCTTTATATCTGCAGCTGAGTACACACACAGAAGAAACAGTGTCGCAACAAATTGCAGCATCTTGATGAAGCCTCCTTTTAGTTTTTCTTTCTGTAAAACAACAACCCCTATCTGATACATGCTAATAGGATGGGAAAAGGACAGAATGAAATGTATCAGTGCACATTAATTAGTAACTTATTACTTGAAATTATGAATTTGTTGGTTGCAGCCCTGTAAAGGATAACTGACAATTTTTCAAGTTCTTTATCAACTAATCTGCCTGTTGTTTTCTGCATTAATCGTGGTGCATAAAATGTCAAATTGTGAAAAAAATCTCACTACCATAGAGCCCAAGGTGAAGTCTTCAAATTGCTTGTTTAATACTTAATATCCAAATTTGAGAAGGTGGACCCAACCAGTTAATTTTTGGCTTTGTGGTTTTAAAAAAAACTTTAAATTGTAAACAATTTTACAGTCAATACCTGCCAGGTTCCATCGCTCAACCCTACCCCCAAAACAAGACGGCTTATCAATCAGTGTCCAATGACTGTGGTATTACTGGTCAGTTATCAGGTGTTTGTATAACTATGTGGGTATGTGGTAGATTTTGCTGGGAAAAGGGCAAGCCTGTTCAGACAGCTGTTCCTGGTTAAACACCAGCCAAAGAAATGCCAGTGATGTCAGGCCTACATGCATTTAGTTATAAATCTGTTTGGTTAGAGTTCAGGTTCCTGCTGTTTCACCCATGAGTGACGTCACTGAAGACGTCAAACTTGAGCTCTGATGCAGTCACGGTCTTCATTATCTTAAAAGTCGGAGTACTCTGACTGTTTCAAGGCGTGCATGAAGAGCCAGTCATTGTTAATTTTTGGCCAAACATCAAACTAATCTTACAAGGTTTTAGGCAGCTTGTGGATTTCATCTGGAGTTTCTCACAGAGCTGGAAACATTTTAGCCAGACATTAATTTTTGGGGGGAGAAATCTTTTTCTTTGGAATCAGGTCAGAGGCTTATTGAGTGCAGCTGAAATGCAGAGGGAGCTTGGTATTTTGCACTTAATATGTTCATTGTTCTGTGCAGAAATCTACAGAGTTATTGTTTGATTGGGGGAGAATTATTTTACCAAGCTGGTTTTATGGAATAAAAACCACCTGTTCTGAACATATAACATTTTATTTAACACCTCACCCTGCTGCTTTTCAGGTAGATCTGAAGTAATCTTGTTACAAAAGGCTGCGTACCACCTCTTTGCCATGCGAGATTCAAGTTTCATACACAAGCCTACCTGTAACCAAATCCACCCTCCTTGCACTGTTTTTTGCGACAGCGTCTGTACTTAATATTTGGTTCTGCCTGCGTCTTAGTGAGGGTACAGTCTGTACAAGCAGACAGAAATTCTCAAATGTTTTAGATTCTACGTATGTTTGGTAGCAGCACTGAAGCATTCATGACCTTGAGAGTTTTAGATTGGACTTCCTGATTGAATTAGGCTTAAAGGGAAACATCATGAAGAGAGTGTGTTCCCTGGTGGGTCTGAAGATGACGGGGACGAGCAGAGAATCTAAGCACTCCAAGGTAATGCTGGGCTTTCATGTTTGTGGTGATTTGATCAAAATAGTGCACTATATAAAGTCAATCTTTTTTCTTTTTTTTTTTTCTTTTTTTTTTTTACAAAAAAAATCCCAGATTTTTGAAAAGGGGTTGATTGGTTAATATTACACGAATTTTATGTTGCTACAAATTGATGAAAATGAATTCAATGAAATAAACACTACAGGTCAGCAGCTCCATTGTCCCAGATGTGTACAGTTTCTTTGTTTCTGAAATTAAAGTATCAAACAAATTTGAGATTTTCAAAACAAGGAGTCATGGAATCTTTTCATTGAACTGAATTTTGGAACCATTCAGCAGCCGAACAAACTCGTGGCTTCCTTCTATAATGAAAAATCAAACATTGTTCAGAAAGTTCGTCACAACACTGTTGCGCAAGTTCTGTAAATGTGTTGCACTTGCAACTGAACTTCTGTCTAGTTCATCCCAAACCAGCTCTATGGGGTTCAAGTCTGGAGACTGTGCTGCTCTTACATCATGTGAAGCCACTGTCTGGTTCTTTTCTTCTAATGTCTGACCGACCAGTCTCCCTTCCTTTTGACCCTTTTCTCACCGTTCTGGTAACAATATACAATATTGCTTCCTGCAGCTCAGTATTGTCCTAATAATACATCACAGGGTGCAGAGACACAGTTTGTTCCAACTCTGCCTTTGTTTAGCCTTTGCATTGACTTTCAAGCTTCATTTACTTTCATTGCAGCAGAAAACCTGGAAGTTAACACCTTTCTTCTTCTTCTGTTTTCTTTAGAATTCACATGATTTTTCAGTTTTTATTGACCTCCACTTATTTTAAGGCAGTTTGTCACCTTTTGACCACTAAATGTTATTCACTGGACTTTAAAACTGGATGTTATAAAACCTTAATGTTCACATTTGGCTCCATTTGCTGTCGGACAGAGTGGCAGTGCAGTCGCCTAAAAAGAGTTTATATTCTGACATCAGGGGTATGCATCTTTGATTAATTACAGCAGTGACAAGTGGGTGTCATGTGCTGAAACTATAGATCGAGACGGGATCTCTTCTTTTGTGATCACCCCACTAGATGTCTAAACAATAAGCACGCACACACACACACACACACACACACACACACACACACACAGGTTTGGCTTGGTCTGTTGTGTGAAATAGCACCAGTACCAATAGCAGCAGTCCTTGTTTTCCTGTTGGAGGTCTCCAAGGGTTCATGTAGTAAAACTTAATCAATTTCTGAAGATGTTAGTAAAGGAAGATGCCAGATCAGCAGGATGAGCTGCTTCAGTGAGGAAAACATACAGTATCCCTTCCCCTCCTATTTGCTGCTACAGTACATCTGTGCTTGTTTTCCTTCTCTCACCCAGAGGGGTTTCTGTTTTCTCACCAGGCCGGCTCAGACGTTCTCTCTTCCCTGTGCTGCGTATCCCATGGCGTTCAGCTAGCTTGTTGATTGTCTTTAACCCGGGATCCACCCTGTCCTGAAACATCGTGTCTTACCAGTTAAAACAAACCATACCATGCCCTTCAGAGGGGAAGCAGAGTGCATGCTGGATGGCAGGGGGCAGGATTTACATTTTCTGGCATTTATAGTGGTATTTAGATTATTACTGTTTCATTACCGAGTTAAATAAGCAGATAGGACACAAAGCCAGTGTGTACGATCTCTGAGGTCAGACATGCTCTGTCCTGCTTTAGAGCTTCTAGTCTGACTTAAAAGGATATAAATTATTACAGGTTAATCTTAGGCCTCCACCCGACTCCCAACACACAAATGGAAAAGTCATTTTTTATGCGTGTCCTTTAGCTGACATAAAAATAGCCTGATAGTATCATGATCCTTATTGAAATGAAATAGCCCATTGATATAATCGAAGACCTGACTCCTATTGTTATCGAAAGACCGTTTCATGTCACACTTGATGATGTGAACTTATTCAACTTCTGTTTTTATATAAATAAGCTGATCAGTTCCTTTGTGGACCCGTCAGACATTTTCTATATATCTCTATAGACATTTCATTGTTTGGAACTTTTTCATCTAAATATAAGTTTGTTTTTTTGTTAGTTACTTGAGTGCTGGTGTGTAGCACCGTGCTTGAAACAGCTTTGTAATAGTTGCTTAGCAACATTAGGAGCTATTACTTGCATCTGTATGCATCTGTATCAGTAAAAACAAGTGTAAACATGCTGTCGAAGTCATCCTTTCTAACCAACACAGTGCACCTCAGAGGGACTGCCTACACCTGGCTTCACTCCCAGTATCCCACGTATCCTCTGTTCTGTGGTGTTACTGATGGAGCCTGGTCACTGCTGTATTTATTTATTTAATTTTTTTAACTTCAGAATTGAGTTTGATCAACTCCTTCTCCCTATTTCCTGCAACTGTATTTAACACACACACACACACACACACACACACACACACACACACACACGACTGGAAGGTAGCAGCCCTGGGTCCTGGGTGAGCTCCCATGTGTCCCAGTATTGAGTTAACATTTATTATTCACATGTCATTAGCCCTCCAATCAGTCACCATCCATAATGTAAAGGTGTGCAGTGCAAGGTTAGAGAGATGGAGACAAGGTGGAAGATGGTAAATGTCACAGGTGAAAAGAGAGACAAAAGTTTGATTGACAGGAAAATGAGCTGCCGATATCAGTTCAGTGGATCTTTTTTTGTCTCTTGTTTTCAACTTAAAATAACAGATCGTGTTATGCTGTAAATATCAAGAGGTTCTTGGTCGACATGATGACATTACTGTAGAGCTGCTTTCTAAATTTTAAACGGATTGAATGAACTCTGCATAATGATTTTTCCAAAATAACTGCCGGCCGGTGTTTTTGGAAAGTGACCTTTTTATGTGATGCTGAGTCATGCAAACCTATTCCTAGGTAGCACTCTAATCTACTAGTGCAGGAGCAGAGTGTTGCTGTCTCTATTAGCTGTTCTCAGTGCCTCTCTTACATAAGATCTACAGTAATGAGTCTCTCTGAGCCTCGGTCATGTCACATTACTATGATGTCGTGTTTACTGTATTACCTTAGGTCATCCAGGTTTTGATTAATGCATGTCTAATAAATATCTTTTTCTTGTTTAAATCATATCAGAATGTGACCGCTGAAAGTACCACAGACTTCATTCATAAATACAACTCGGTGCAGGGTAGTAAGCTGCAGGAACAGCTGATCAGCATTTGGCTGGCGGGTTATTGTAAGCGGCTGTGGATAAGAGCATCAGCTCATTCACAGCATTAAATTTTATCGTAATGTCTCATTGCAGCAGGTTGAAATAGAGAATTATGAAAGAAATTTTGGCCTGTTATAAGTAAAAAGATGGTTAATATCTCAGTCTGCCTCCCTGCTCATGTATGGTTTAATATGTAATGATAATTCTGGAGAATCTGTTGCTGGCGAATAAAAATCTAATCTGCTGTTGTCGTGAGAATAATATGCGTCAATTAGTGTGTCGTGTGTACAGAGCGGTACACTAAAGGGTGAGAGCAGAATGGGTAACCTTTCTGTCCTTCGCTCACTTGCTCTCGCCGAAATAAACAAACCACTGTGTCATTCCCTCTGGCAGAACCCCCTGTCCTGAGGCCCGAGCTAACCTGTGGTAATCTTGTCCCAAAAAACATCTCGTAAGCCCCTCGATCCCCTCCTCCTGAGCTCCCAAAATGACCCTCAATCCTTTAGTGCAACTCTGAGCTCCTAAAGCCCGTCATCTAACCTCCATCCGATAAGCCTGAAGAGACCAATAGACCCATTATGGCCTGTTTTAGGAGTCATGGTTATTGGCACAATCAGCTGAACTCCTAAATGATGAACTGCTTCTCCATAGTTTTGTTTGAAAACTGCTCGTCCGTGGAGCATCAGCTTTCAGAAAGGTGAATTTGTGGTTCTATATTTCAGTTCACAGCTTTGATGTAGTGATAAGATGCTGCCTTTTTACATCCTTTTGTTTTTGAGGGTTTTTAGGTTCACCACTCCCATTTGTATATTATGGCTGATTCAAAAAGTTTTTACTGTATTTTTTTTTGTTTGTTTTGTTTTTTTATCCTTGGCAAAGACCCTTTTGGATAGGAAGTTGTTTAGATAATGAGTAGTTCTTTTGTGCTCCAGTTTGGGGATACATTTTAACAACTCCATAGAGTCCCACCCTAGTTTATGAGCAACATATTTAGACATCTTGAGGACCTCCATGCATCCTCTGAGGGGCTGTGGATCATCTTGTATTTTAAATTTGAGTACTGATCTTTCTTTCGTTGCTTGTCCTTATAGAGAGACATGTTGGGGTTTTTTGTAATGATAAATAAACTCAAAGAAGATGATTGATACCTTTTTGATAGTTTCATTCCTTTTTCAATAACCAGTCCTAATGCTACGCTTCATAACCGTCTCGGGTCAGCCGGGGTAAAGCCTAGCTTCGTTTTGATACCAGCAATTCAGGGACCCCAATCTCTCGAACAATCAACAATTAAACAAGAATACAGAGGTAGGAGAGAGAGGGAGGGTTTAAAAAAAGAAAAGAAAAGAAAGGAAAGGGGAAACAATTCATTGCATTGTGTTTGCCGGCGCATGGTCAGACCAGTTTGGGCTGGATTGCAAGAAAAGCGGAGGCCAAAAAGAGGCAGAGGGAGAAGAGGTGCAGCCTATGCAATGATCAGACCTTGAAAGACGAGGTCTCCTCAGTGCAGAAGGCCTCCAGTCACACACCCACACACACAGACACACATGTGGCAATGTTGAAGAAGAAAAAGGATGGGGAAGGCAGTGAGCCCTGTGTCAAAAAGGTAAGGAGAAAGGACACGCCGGATTAATGTGGCTGTACGGTGGGTTGTAGGAAGCTGATGCTGTGACATCAGCAGCTGGAAGTTGAGACATGGACACTCAGCAGTCACTTGATATTGGGGAAAAACAAAGCTAATGGTAAATGTTTTTGCACTGGATATCAGGAAGTTGCTTCCTTGCTCGTTTCTGTGTAATATGATTGATTGTCTTGGAGACGTGTTGATGGTCCAGTCTGCATTATCACTATAGATGCTACTTAAGAAATGGAGATCACAGAACCGAGAGAAAATGCAAGATACAGAAATGAGAAAAAGGTTTTTAGTGCTGTTTTATTTCATGTGTACATGTAAAACCTCTGGTTATGATGACTCAGTCTTTTTTTATTGGACAGCAGCTCTGCCCTGTGTCATTTACCCTGTGTCTCGCTCATTGTGAGAACGAATGAGTGAATGAAGACACCCACGCAAACATAACCTCTTGGTATTTGATGAGCATAGCATACACACACAAGGATTTGTCTGAATGTCAGAATTGTTTTGTAATTTCTCTTTGATTGGGGAACAAAAAAAAAAAAACTGAGAACATTTTTGCTTGTTTTGTGCCCAAGGACAGCATTTTGTGAATGACGCTCGTCTGGCTGCTTTTTAATCAAATCTGTAAAGCGTCACACCACCTCCGTCAGACTGTGGCATTGGCAGAATCTCACCTCTCGGTCCGTGTTTTGACAGAAATGATTTGCTGATTCGTGGGTGTTATTCAACAACTTTTTCTCTTTGAGACATGAAGAAAGAGAGAGGGGGAAAAAAAAAAAACCCCACCAATTTCATGTTGTCATGCTTGAATGCACACACCCCCACTAGCATGTTTTGTTCTCGTTGCGAAGTTTTATTGCAGAAATAAGTCATCCATTCATACTCTGCGATATAATCAGTACATGAATTATGATGCACCAGGCTATCCACTCAGAAAGACTAACAGACTGATAGAATCATGGTCAGTTTAGTGGCCTGACTGCAGTGAATAGCCAGACAACTCCCACCCACTTTGCAGAACCAGGATGAACTGTTGCACCTCGTGTGGCCTTGTGCCAGGGTGATAATGGCCTCACTGTCGGCTCCTTTTTAATCTTTTCAGATTTCAAGTCAGGGTGAATTCAAAGCTGGTGGATTTTCCTTTACAAAGAGACAGCATGACCTGACTGGAAAAGATTAAAGATGAAGTCAAAGTTTGATTTGAATGGTTGGCCACTGAATTTCAAGTGTCATCATAACCCTAGTTAATGTATTACCACAGTTTGTGCGCTGTAGCCCGGTGGTCAAGTGGCAGCTTATTTGGGCTAACTGGAAAGTTGATTCTAACGAGCAGGAGTAGCGTAATGAAGCAGAAGTCGTAGAAATTGTGAATGCAGATCTGATCCCTCCCCGCTCTCTCCCTCTCTCCGTACGCAGATCCAGTTTGCCGACCAGAAACAGGAATTCAACAAGCGTCCCTCCAAGATTGGCCGGCGCTCTCTTTCCCGCTCCATCTCCCAGTCCTCCACAGACAGCTACAGCTCAGGTGAAAACACACACACACACACACACACACACACACACACACACACACACACACACACACACACACACTCACACTCTTTCTCTCTCCCTAATGCTCAATCCTCATGCTACTAGTGGATATGACATGTTTCCATTACAATTATTTTTTTTTTTTACGACACCAAAGATATAGAAAGTGTTCCAGTGGGACGAACAGTTGTCCGACATCGCCTGTCTCCTCACTAACCCCCTCATCTCCCTGGCTCTCGCTCTCACACTCTGACACTGCGGTTCATGTGAAACTGTGGGCCCTGTGTTAGAGGATTAGCTGCTGGTGGTCTACTGGAGAGGGGGGAGAGGTGAGACTAAAGAGCTGGGAAGAGTTGGGTGTGGTTGAAACTGAATGGCATGTGGGACCCAAATCCCCATTCATGACTGTAGTGGTGAGAAACAAGAAAGTTGGGAAAGATGAATGAAAAAAGGGGGTTATGGTTGGTTGTTTTGCCAAGAAACTTTATTTTTTTTAATCAGCAATGGAAATCTAGTTTGTGTGCAACATGTAGGGTTTGTGAATTGGTAAGTGTAGGAAAGTTGGTGTTGGAGTGACCAGTATCAGTGGCTGCAGAAATAGTGATAAAGGTAGAGGAGGAAAACTGATTTGTTTTACTTTATCTAGTGCTAATAAAATAGGTTTACAAGCCAAGTGATGTTCAAGAGCTGTCAGTTGCTCACGCAGAAAAATGGGGCACCTTCATTTGACCAAAGTGTTTCGAAGAGAACCTGCTCAAATGTGTTTATCACCAGAGAGATAGTCAATATATTCTCTGTCTTGGCCAGTGAAGCAGCTCCAGGGAACCTACAGCACTGCCGTAAAGGCATAGTTCAGCATTTTGGTAAAGATACTTAATCGCTTTTTTTGCCAAGAGTTAGCCTGAACAATTCTCATTATTGTTGGTTAGATATAAAGCTACAGCCAGGGGATGGTTAGCTTAGCTTAGCTTAAAGACTCATTATGAGGGAAACAGCCAGCCCGGTTTGGTCAATAGGTAACAGTTGGACTACAAGCACCTTTATAGCTTGTTTGCCTAAAGGAAATGTTGAAAAATTCGCAAGTCTGTCTTTTTATACTGGTTATTAAAAGATCCCATCCTAATGCACTTTCAATCTAAATGTTTGGGGGAAAAAATCCACAGTCCTCATTTTCCGCCAAAATATATTTGAAAAATGAATCTGAAGCTAATATGAGGCTTCAGCAGTCTAGGTCCCCCCATCACTTACATCGAAAGCACATTAATAAGGGGTTCTTTTAATGGCCAGTATGAACAGGAGGAATGATTCCAGCAAGCAAAACCATGATTCTGCCTTTTGTTTCAAGACAGAATTGACAAACTGTGAACTAATCTTTTAATCTATACTAAAATTGTGAGGCTGCTAGGCAACCAGTGGAGTCACCACTCACAAAAAAAGTCTAACTATTCCTTTAACATGAAGGCAAAGACCAGAGAAAAGCTTTGACTTTGTTATTGAGGAATAAAAGGACTGCATCAAAATGCAAGAGCACAGTCTGATATGAATAATCCAGTTCTTGTTTTCCGCCCTCCCCTGCTCTCCTCTTAACCTCTTGCCCTCTTGTCTTTTCATCAACTCTCTAAAAGCAGCAGAGTTTTCCTAAACGTCTATATGTTGCTGAAGCTGCTTCATTTTAGGAGAGTCTGACTTCCTGCTGTGCGTCAGGGTCATTCGCAGGCCGTAGGTCTTCTATTGACACCATTAACATGATGAATTAATCTGTGCGAGATTCTGCTTGGACAGTGCCGCTACTAGTGGCAGAATGATGGACAGGCAGATGGATGGCAGATGGACAAATGGACTTTCAGTCAGTATTATTGGATAGCTGTAATGGGTCCCTCAGGTCAAGAGTGCTTAAAAAAAAAAAAAAAAAAAAAAAAGTCTGCTCAGTACTCTGAACTCAAACTGAGAAGAGATGAAACGTTTGGGTCCTGTGACTTCCCACCGGCACATTTGCAGTCGGCTAAATGTTTTCCTAGGCAAGCGACACCAATCAGGGTCAGCTGAGAAAAGGACCTTGTGTTTCTTTCTTTCAGGAAGAAAAATCAACCAGAAGTAATCTTGTTTTGTTTATAAATGAAGACACTTGGCCCTCAGCTGCTTACATAAGAAAAAGAGCATCAGCTAAGGCCTAAAATATAATGAACTATACTGAGGGGGGTGTGTGTCTCTTCTGTGTGGTTTTCAGAGGACTAAAGATATTCTAAACTATTGCTCCCTTTATGATAATTACATTTGAAGGAAACTGAACAGTTTTACTGTCTTAATTAGCCGCACAGAAACAGGAATCCGTTTGAATCTCTTATGTTTAATATTTACATTTAGTTCGGCTCTGTATTTGGTTTGCAGCTCTAAGATCAAAACTGGCACTCTGGATGTAGGGTCCCTTTCAAAGGTGAGAGTCGGAAATGGTTTTTTTTTTTTTTTCCACTTTCACCTCAGCTCTTATTTACCTCCCTCCTACAGGCAGCTCACAACTAAATCACTCCACTTCCCGAGAACCTCTCTCTGTAGCCGGAGGCTGTCACATCATTACTAGAATAATGACCTAGACTTTTCTTTTCCGAGATATTGTGATAGTGGTGAGAGCACTTAGTCTGCATTTATTTCACTCAGTGGTTTGACAAGCTCCTTTTTTGACTGTGCTGTTGGTGTCTTATGCCGAGCAAATAACAGCAGCCATTGTAATATGAGTGAAGTGTTGTCAATACTGTCAATAATAACAGTATTTTCCGACACTTGTGAAACTCTACTGTCTCCCCCTTTGAACTCTCTGATCTATGCTCTTTTTTTTCTTCCTCTCATCCCTCTCTGCTGACTCCCTGTCTTCTCCCATAATTCCCTCACCAGAGTGCTTCTTATTTCTTTGATGGTTCCCACAGTACAGAGTGCACACTAGTACTGCTTTCCCCCAAGACCAGTCTGGTATCGATTTTGTAGAAGTTTTGATATTAATCTTTCTCTAATGTGGAAAAAAAGCAACATTTAATGTAGTTTGACACTGTAATTTGACATGTTTTTTTTTTTTAAAGTGCAGCTGTATAGATTTGTGGATTGATTTGAAAAAAGTCGCTGCCATATTGAAATATAAAAAGTGAGAATCTGTAATAACCTTTTAAAGTATCAAACTGAGAGAGCATATTAAATTTAAGTAAGTGTCTCGGTTAATTATAATTTATCTTTCAGAGTTATATAAAACTCGTCTGCGGTGGAAAAAGATAATGAATCCTCATGGTTTTAAATTTGTAAGTTTCCCAAGAAAAAGGTACGGTGAAAGACTTTTCCTTTACCTGCACACTATCTTCGCCTCTGTCCCAGGATCCTTTGCAAGTATCAGTGCGTCTGCCCTCGTGACCCCTAATATCTCCTCAGCTCACATTATCCCCCAGCCTCTGCTCCTGTCAGTATGGATGGGAGGTTTCTAAAGAAGATTTTTCCTAACAGTAAACTCAAGGATTATTACCCTACTTTTTTTTTTTCTCAAGCCTTTTCCCTCCTGGCAGAGTACAGCATGTTCTTTAACTTCAGTATTGTTACAGTGCTGGCAAGGCACCCAGTCTTATCTGGTGCTGGTCCATGTTCCTTTTGAGAGGGTGGTAGGAGTGATACTGGCATCATTTACAAGAAGGACCACACCTGTGTAGCAAGCACACGGTGCTCGTGCCAGACACTGAGACATATCCCTCCTGAGTGAGCTGCTGTGGGCTGTGGGCACTACTGTTTATGTCTCAGAGGTGAACTGATACTGTGACACCTTTCTGTTTTATGTGCAAGTGTTATGACACATTTGAACTGTGTTTACTTTCTGTTGTTGTTCCTATACTGGAAAGGAAGAGGAAATGGTAGCTTTATAGTCAATTGAACTCGGTGCTGTGCAGAATCTGTGGCCGACCAAAGTCAAATTGCAGGGTTTGGGAAAGTACAGGCTTTGTTCACAATGTAGAAACCAAAGGCACGCTGTTTGTTCTGCACTTTGAAACCTAGATGCTCTGAATAAAAGAATCCAGTGAAGAACAAAATCCTGTTTGAAAAACAATAGAGCTGCCGCGATTAGTTTATTAAAACATTATTTCGTAATCATGATCACCTTGGGCTGTAGGGGAAATTTTAAAGGCCTTTTCGCTATTTTTTTTTTCAACATTTTACATATAAAATGATAAATCAGTAATGAAAACAATCATCAGTTGAAGCCTTATAAAAAATAAAAAAAAACATACACTTACCCATATTGCAACAGGGCCCATTTGGTAGTATTGTACCTTATTTATGGGTGTGTGTGAGTGACATATTGACAATACCATTGTCTCTGTCTGTGTGTCTTGTTTTAGCGGCGTCATACACGGACAGCTCTGATGATGAGACATCTCCTCGGGACAAACAGCAGAAGAACTCCAAGGGCAACGGAGACTTCTGCATCAAAAACATCAAACAGGCCGACTTCGGCCGCAGAGAGATCGAGATCGCCGAGCAAGGTAAAGCAGAAGACCCGTCAGTGCTCGCCTTCAAAAGGTGTAAACAAAAGGGATAGTGGTTCAAGGGATGGGCGCAAGTCGGTAGCTTGATTTCCAAGACGGTGTGACTGATGCGAACATTCAGTGGAAGGTCACATAACAGTTACAGTAACACAAGCATGAGGGCATACTATGCTTTAAGGGTGTTTTGGATGTGTGTGTGTGTGTGTGTGTGGGGGGGG
>NW_019524449.1:58841-76206 GCF_002814215.2 Seriola lalandi dorsalis | reverse complement strand
GGGGGGGGGGGGGGGGGGGGTGGCTGCTTTCTGCACTGATGGGTGGCCATATGTCCCCTGCTACAAGTGTGAACACCATTTAAAACCCAACGTGTTATTCACATCTTTCCCTAATTACTTCACAGAACGTACAAGAGAGCCTCAGCTGAACCCTGCAGGCTATACACACACACACACACACACACACACACGCGCGCGCACACACAGACACACACACTATATATCCTTAGCATCAGTAACTCCTTCAGTTGGTTGAGTCGATGGATTAGCGATGAAGTATAAGAAGGATTAAATGATGGGAATTCCTTCCCATCCAGCTGATTCGTGTGTGTGTGTGTGTGTGTGTGCGTGTGTGTGTGTGTGCGCGTGTGTGCGCGTGTGTGCGCGTGTGCGCGCGTGTGCGTGCGTGTGCGTGTTCCTTCTCCTCCTTCAGAGATGCCAGCCCTGATGGCCCTGAGGAAGCGAGCCCAGGGGGAGAAACCCCTTGCTGGTGCCAAGGTGGTGGGCTGCACCCACATCACGGCCCAGACTGCTGTGAGTAGGAATACACAAAACACAAACTCCTTCACACCCTAAACAGTGTTAATACAGTGTCACATCAGCAGCTGCAATAAAAAGTCGATCGTAACCCTCCCCTCTCTTCTCTTTCCTCAGGTACTGATGGAGACTCTGTCAGCTTTGGGGGCTCAGTGCAGATGGGCAGCCTGCAACATCTACTCCACCCAGAATGAAGTGGCAGCTGCTCTGGCAGAGGGAGGTGAGAGTCCTGGGACTTCCTGTGTGTGACACCTGCACTTTTCCTCTCTCCTGTCTCTAAAATATTCAAACTCTCTTTCACTCACTCCCCACCTCGGGCCTGATCTCTTTGTCTCACATTTACCGGCTTCTGTACATGAAAGGCTTCCTTTGTCTTTCTAGGTTTCAGCGTATTTGCATGGAAGGGCGAGTCAGAGGACGACTTCTGGTGGTGCATCGATCGCTGTGTCAACGTGGAGGGCTGGCAACCCAACATGGTAGCACACCTACATTCTGAATAAAGCCTACTGAAGCATTTCTTTTTTTTCTCCATCCTACAGTTCTCATTGATGCATACATCTGCTATTTTTTACCAGATAATAGATTTTACACAAGCCTTGGTTACCTGCCACTGTGGGTAGAATCGGGATCGGGCACAGCACACGGTTGAGATTAATGTTTAAAAATGGTGCCTTTTTATTTTTTGAACCATAACATTTCTTAGACATTCAGGACTGAACCACAGAAATAAGTTATTTAAATATTTTTATGGAATAGATTAACTTTTTCTGGTAAAGAAAAAACACTTGAAGTGAAAACTGTTATTTCACCATGGAGCTTATCCACAAGTTTGAGATTTAGTTTCAAAGTTTAAGCAGCTTCTGTCTGTCTTTTTTTTCTTTTCTTTTTTTTTTTTTTTCTTGCCCAATATCCCCCCTCAATGTTTCTCTCTCTCTTCCACTCTGCTTGTCCCTGTCTCTGATTGCCTGTCAGATCTTGGATGATGGTGGAGACCTGACTCACTGGATTTATAAAAAATACCCCAACATGTTCAAGAAGATCAAGGGCATTGTGGAGGAGAGCGTCACCGGTGTGCACAGGTAGGACTTGGCAACAAACCTACGTGATGAAAATGTACTGCATCACAAGAGGACTATTGTAATTGCCTGTATTTGGGCCTTCCCCAGTCTTCTTAACTCACCTGCAGATGGTTCAAAATGCAACTTCAGGGATGTTGACTGGTACTAAACAGTGTGAGCGTATGACCTCAGTCAAAGCCTCTCTTCATTGGCTCCCTCTTCATTTTATTATCCAGTTTAAGACAAATCTTTGTTGTGAGTCCCACAGTCACGACTAAAACACGATTGTGGAGGAAGTTGCCATTATAAGTTAGATGTGTTACCTTTTTGACTCACTAATCTTCTATCTGTTGTGATGTCTAGAATTCGGTATTTGTACCTGGCTGTTTATTGTTGTTGTTGTGTTATTTCTTTTACTTTATGTATTAATATCCTTTTGTACAGCACTTTGGTCAGCTTAAGCTGTGTTTAAATGTGCTTTAGAAATAAACTTGACTTACATTCTCCTGAGTAATTCTTGTTGTAGAAGTCTTAATGACAAGTGATTTAATCTGCGGAGCATTGTAATATTTTAAACGAGAGACTGTGCAACTACATTTTCACACACTAACACACAGAGATACTTACAGTCTCATGCGGTTTCTGATGTGGTAACATCGCCATCTAGTGGTGAACAGCGTGCTGTGATTACACAACAATTCATTAATGAAACCTTGTGTTAATCAAATAGAATTTTAGCAAATAATCAATATAATCATTATAATAAATGAAAATAAATACAAATATATGATAGATAAAAGATAAAAACCAATCCCCTCTTAAAACTGAAATAAAAAATAATTCTCTTGCTTAATGTCTATCACTCTGCATTATCATAACTAAACGGGAAGAAAATCAACTACAGGTTTTTATATAATGTTCTGTCACAAATTTTGCATCTGTTTTTAATATTTAATTTTTTCTGTGTGTGTGTGTGTGTGTGTGTGTGTGTTTTTTTTTATGTGTAGGTTGTACCAGCTGTCTAAGGCAGGGAAGCTGTGTGTCCCAGCCATGAACGTCAATGACTCTGTGACCAAGCAGAAGTTTGACAACCTCTACTGCTGCAGGGAGTCCATCTTGGACGGGTATGAAACATTCTCCTGCTCCTGTTTAGCCTCAGTAACACAAAATGATAGTTGTTTTTACATTTATTGTTTCAGGGCAATTACGCCCGCCTCCTCCTCTCTGTTCCACACAGTCTGAATAAATATCAGGCTGCCAGTGAGGTAATTGTGTTTGTGTCCTTAGCCTGAAGAGAACCACTGATGTCATGTTTGGAGGCAAACAGGTGGTGGTGTGTGGATATGGAGAGGTAAGGCTCACACAAGCTCATACAGAGTGTTAAAATGTTAGAGCCATGTCTTCTCCATAAAATATATCAAGTGAAATCACATTAACGCTATAATAAATCCAATATCTAGCTGTAGATGAGCTGTGAAGAGGGAATGTTTGGAATTTTTAGGTGGAAAACGACAAACAATGAACTGATTATCAAAATAGCTGCTGATTAGGTTTCCGTTGCTTGACATCTTGATTAATCAACTAATCAGTGCAGCTTTAGATTATTTGTACCTCTACCAGAGAGCATAGTTTGCTGTCCTCTCCCTGGTCCTGGTCTATATGTATAAATGTTCAAATAAATAAGCATTAAAAACCAGACACCACTTGTAGTTGAATTGTTGTGGCAAATTTCATGGACGCTTCACACAACAATAAATAACAGCCATACGTTGTTAGGATGGATTCTTTTAAATCAAAGTCCAAAGGTTGGCAGTGTGACTTGCTTTACCAGAGGTTTGATTTGTTGGAACAGATCTGACACACACTCGAGACTCAATTTTCAACCCACAAAGAGCTCTACTCTCTATCCACTGACCTACACAACACGAGCCTTGACGGTTTCAGCATGTGACATGATGTTATGCTGTCTCATTTGATTACTGAGATGTGTTTATTGTACTGTGTGTTAACATCCCACCCTCGTCTTCCTCAGGTTGGAAAAGGCTGCTGTGCTGCCCTGAAAGCAATGGGCTCCATCGTCTACGTCACAGAGATCGACCCTATCTGTGCCTTGCAGGCCTGGTGAGACTCCGCTTATCTATTTTCTTCCTCTTATCTCACCGCTGGTGTCGCCGATGCATTAGTCTAACGTGTCTTTATTGTCTCTTCTCTGGATGGCAGCATGGACGGCTTCAGGCTGGTGAAGCTGAATGAAGTCATCAGACAAGTGGACATCGTCATCACCTGCACAGGTTTGGTTCAGCCTCCAGTCTTTGTCTCCGCAGTGTAACCTTTGGATTGCTGACTAATTGCCTCACCGCAGCTGTACAGGGATTTATCCTGTTGGCTTCTGTGCTGGGACATAGTCCACAATCAACAGTGCAGAAATAAATTCTGTTAATAAACGGAGAATACCAACTTTGATTATGTGCATTAGGAAGTTGCGAGACATAAAACACTGAGTCGTACTATTCTGTCACTGTTGGTTGAGGGGGGCTGGACAGATATATTCAGTCAATGTCATCAGTCCGCAGCAGAACAAGTTCTCAGCTCAGCAGCCAGGGACTTGTCCCGAACACTTATTTGGAGCAGAGAATTACTTGTCTCTCTGCTTCATTACCTCAGGCTGCTGGCAGTCCTGAAACTGTGGCCTGGCTTTAGGGTGAAAACGTAGTTGATCAGGGAAAGATAATAAGAGACTAATGAGGTAGACACATGGTTTGTGTGCAAAATTTTGCTAATAAAGTTACAAAGTGCGGTGAAATAAATACAACCGGACAAGCATTTGCTGTAATAAGGTCATGTGCTGTTAACTCTATTAAGGTCAACTCATTAGAGCCTTTGCAATAAAACGGAGAGAGCTCGCTGGACCCTTAGTAAATGAATAATACTGCTGTAGTGAAATCAATTATCAGTTGATTGATAATCATTACTATAATGTTGAAGTCCCACTATTATTCTGCAATTAGATAAATCATATAATGGTAAAATTGTCATGTCATGTTTGATGTGGATTAGTATTGTCAATAACATTAGCCTTACATTTTTATACACCTTTTTAAGCCAGATCCGCATCATTAGCATGTTTCCTGTGTGCAAACATGCATCTGGAGGTCCATATATAGACAGATAAAGAGGTGGTAGTGTGGTTTGTCATAGAATTCCTTTAGTTTGAATCAAAACGTCGGATAGAAAACGTCCTTTTAGAGACTCATGAAATCAAACTAGAGTACATTTTCAGACTGAATTAACTAAGCCTAAGTACGGAGGGTAGAAATAATGAAATCAATAAAGACTCCATTAGTTTTCCAGGAATAGAGAGAGAGAGTTTTTAATGCCGAAGGGAAGGTGCAGTGTTACCGCAGCTTTACATAAATTACAGAAACAATGACGTACGTATAAAACAAATGCAATCAATGGATACATGGATACAGAGTCGGCTCACAGTTCTGGCTGTGAACTGGCTTCATTGTCTGCCTGCTGGCATTAACAAATATAGCTTCAACCATGACAATTTTGCCTTTTCCCTTTTTTCCCCCCTCCCTCCATCAGGCAATAAGAACGTGGTGGTGAGAGAGTACCTGGACCGCATGAAGAACGGCTGCATCGTCTGCAACATGGGACACTCCAACACTGAGATCGATGTGGTCAGTTACTACACATTTGTATTTATTTAAACTTTTGACTGACACTTACAATAATATATTAAATAGTACGAGTTCCGCTGTTTGAGGTCAACGAGCAAAGACAGATGTAACGGAACGAGATCAAAGCGTAACTTGTCACTACAGAAACAACAGCGCTGCAGCTCCCATTAACATGATTGACAGCATGTTGAACATCCTCCTGTCTCTAAAGCCTGACCTTGGGCAGTGATTGTTCAATGTTGTCATGGTAACTGACAGCTTAGCTCGAGTCAGTGGGGTTGTAGTGAAAGGCCTGATCCATAAGTGGCTATAGTGGTCAGAATTAGGCTAGTAGCCTCACAACATACAGATGAGCAGTTTTAACTATTGACATTTCACCTTAATGAAGGTCCTGATGCAGCTGTTTGATGTCGAGACACAAGCTTAGTTGTGAAGTAAACTAACAAACGGGTTGAATTATATTAATATTATAGGCTTTTAACATATGTCCTCATAGAGTGAGTGCAGCATTAAAATACAATAAAATCACATAAATGAAGGGCAGGTGATGCTAAGGAACAAAGAACAGGGTTGTGGTGCTCTGACTGTATTTCCTTTCACATGAAACAGTCAGACAGAAATGCTCGGAATAGAAAAAATACCAGAGGAATGGAAAACAGTACTCGGAATGAGTGTTGGATGAAGGAAGTTGTTCAGACATGAGAGGAAGTTGTGACTCGTTTCTCAAAGTACCTCAGCCCTGGAAAAGACGGAGCCTACTTAGTCAATTTTTAGCCCGCAATGAAACGATGGCTGACAGTTCATCCGAACAGAAAGGAGAAGTAGAAGAAGAAGGGGGGGGGGAAAACAATTCCAAAAGCAAATAATTGTTGATGATGTGTTGTTGTGCTCACCCTGTAGGCGAGCCTGCGGACCCCTGAGCTGACCTGGGAGAGGGTGCGCTCTCAGGTGGACCACGTCATCTGGCCAGATGGCAAGAGGATAGTGCTGCTGGCTGAGGTACACACACACACACACACACACACACACACACACACAGACACACTTAACCAGGAAAAGAGCAAATCAATAGAACAACTTTATTGTTCCAAGTTGAGACTATTGTTTAGACTTTGAGTTAAACCCCCATCACATTTAATAAACATCTCACTGAACTCCATTAGCAAATCTAGTCAACAAATTAGGGTGTAGAAAATGTGAGGGCATATAGATACACAACCCTGTATAGACCCATACTAGAAAAAGGCTCGGCGTGTGTGTGTGTGTGTGTGTGTGTGTGTGTGTGTGTGTGTGTGTATTCCAAGCCGTGACAGAATGAGAGCAGTCTGACGGGACCAGACAACCTGCTGGCCCGTCTCTGCCTGTGTCTCTGCCGCTGTTTGATCTGCAGCAGGTTTCAACCACATTAGACCTGCTCCTCCACCCTCACCTCCCCTCCCTCCCTCCAGATCACACTCCCAGTTCCTCACAGCTCTCATCCAAAATAGAGTTTTGTTCCAAAAATGCAAAAAAAATGATTATTTAAAGGTTAAATCATTCATGAATCTGAGATACAGAGAATCTGGAAGAGCTGCTTTTCATTAAAGGTTAAGAATAATTTTAATTTTGAAATAGTGAAATGAGGAGCAATTTTTTGTTCATTCCTCTTTTCATAACTTTGCTTCACAATGTAATACTATACACTCATGCATTTATTTATGCAAACTGATGAGCTGTACTCGGCAGGGAGAGAGAGAGAGAAACTTTTTCTACAATTAAATACATGGGAAGGAGTGATGGAGGAGGAGCAGGAGTGATGGGACAAATTAAAGTTTTCATCCTGCAACATCAACAATACAGCCTGCTCCTGTTAGTATAAGATGATGCGCCACAGTAACTCACACCAAGGTGGAGGGAAAATACAAAATGGCCCGAGGTCAGATGTAAGATTTAAAAATTTTTTAAAGTTAATCACATGTCATGTAATCCCTCTGCAAATGCTCTGATTTGCCGGTTTGATATCAGTTGTACACAGCTGCCTGTCAGATGGGTTGATTAATCCCTCTTTCTTATTTTTTCATCATGTCCGATTTCACATCGTCACACAAGGTTAAGCACCCCTGGGTGTTTTTGCCTTGCGTGCTCCAACCTTGTATTGCTTTCTCTTCCTCTCCAGGGTCGCCTGCTGAACCTCAGCTGTTCCACTGTGCCCACTTTTGTTCTGTCCATCACTGCCACTACCCAGGTAAAACAGAGCATTAGTTTCTGTCTTATTTACATTCTTGTACATGACTGGTTTTGTTTTGTAGTTTATGTCTGTCTTGTTTATGTGTATGTGTGTGTGTGTGTGTGTGAGTAACACTTGTATGTGTTTGTGCCCAGGCTCTGGCTCTGATAGAGCTGTACAATGCCCCAGAGGGACGCTACAAGCAGGATGTTTACCTGCTGCCCAAAAAGATGGGTAAGATTTATTTTAGTTAAAATTGTATTCATGGAATAAAACTTGAAGAAAGACAACTTGTACTACTAGAATACAACAATACACCATGTAGAAGCATGAATCCCTGTTAGATAAGACAAACACAGTAAGCTACCAGGCCAGGGAGATGAACAATAAGCTGGTTTGGTTCTTAAGTAGCCACCAAGCAAGGAAGTGATTACAGGGAGTTTGTTTTTGCCCCAGCAGAGAGCCTGCAGGCATATTGCATTTATCTCTATAGACAACACAGTCGGTCTCATCTGTTCAGCCCAGAGTCGTCTCCCTGGATAGCAAATCATTCACAGTAGAATGAGTTGTATGTGTGTGTATGTGTACATGTGCGTGTGTGTGTGTGTGTGTGTGTGTGTGCGTGCGTGTGTGTGCGCGTGTGCGTGCGTGCGCGTGCGTGTGTGTGTGTGTGCGTGCGTACAGCCCACAGCATGTCTGCAGTGCTGGCCCATCACATTTCTTAGCTTTCCCTGTGCAGCGCGCATACATTGTAAAGACAAACAGACAAAAAAATTTAGGTCACCCTGCCAGTGACTGCTGCTGTTACCACGGCACACACACTGGCAGGAAGATGATGGAAGGAAAGAAAGAAAGAAAGAAAGGATGCAAAGAGAGGCTGAGATGAGGGAAGAAGGAAAGCAGAAAGATGAAGATGGAAGACAGTAGTGATTGCAGAGGAGAAAAGGAGATGGTAAATCCCAGAGCACCCCTTCAACTTTGCTTCCTCTTCCTCTCATTTGAATGATTAATCAGCCACGGATGCCTGGTGAATGTTAACATGTTCTTCCTCTCTCTCCGCCTCCAGATGAGTATGTGGCCAGCCTACATCTGCCTACATTCGATGCACATCTGACAGAGCTGACCGACGAGCAGGCCAAGTATCTGGGCTTGAACAAGAACGGGCCCTTTAAGCCAAACTACTATAGGTATGAAAACTCCTCAAGCTCACTTTGTTAGGATCGGCATTTAAGTGCTTTTAAGAGATCATCTTGTCATTTTTGTCTGCCGGGTGTATATAGCTGGAGTTCAGTCACATTTTACCAAGTCTGGAATAAAAATGTTTATCTCATGCTAGCCAAGATATTCAGTTTCCTATCATAGAGGACTAGGACGACCTGCAGAGATTCATATGAGAGGCTGCTTGTTTAAAACATGACTCAAAACAATGAATCGCTCATCAAACTTGCTGTCGACTATTCTGCTGTTGCTCAGTTAGTCAGCTAATCGTTTCAGCTCTAGTTTGATCTTCAACACTTTTAGTAACAAAGATTCAGCTGAAATCTGTAATCAGCTGTTGTCGGTTGAGAAGACAGACACACAGACAAACGGCTGTCGGTGGCAGCCGGATGAAATAAATCTGACGCATTGTGATTAGAGGTGATTATTTTTGTAATGAGTGAAAGTTAGACAGAGATTCCCCTCCTGTAATTGACATGATGCAGTCGGAGATCGTTTCACCAGAGAGGAGTCATCACTCTGTTGATCTTATTAAACTACAAAAACACTGTCCACTGTCGAGTGTCACTGTGGATTTTTGTCCACTTACTCGCAGGGTTTAACATCAGTTAGCTATAGTCAGGTGTCACTGAGCAAGATGCCAGCTCTCTTACCTGCTAGTTCATTGTCAAGGTAAAAACGATCACAAATTTTGTGGATTCAGTCAGAACCTAGAATGTACCTAGTCTTTTTTTTTTTGTGTAACTAGCTTTTAATAATGAAAAATGATCTCCTTATCTCTTTTGGATAATGTTGCATTAAGATTACATTGAAATGAACTGAAATATCATTGGGTTTTGTCAGTCATCAGTTTACAGTCATTACTTGCCGAGTCAGCCTCACATATACTTCTCATAAGAGAGTAGGGCCAGATTCATCGGTACAGAACTTTTCATTGAGGTGAACCACCCAAATGGTAGAAGACGTATGACCACATGCTGACTGAAACCACTCTGTCTTTGTCTCTAAGGTATTAAACCAGTGTTGGGGTTGGACTTTGACCAAATACCAATACTCCATGAATCGCACAGACTCACAGAGGGAGAGGAGGAGGATGAGGAAGACAGAACGGAGGACAGAAAAGTCAACACACCTGCTTTATATTCGGGGGGGGGGGCTGGCTCTGACTGAGCCCTGAAGGAGAAGGGGGTTTGCGGGGGGGTGGGGTGGATTTCCATGCGCATATGGCAGTTTTATTTATTCACGCTTGACGACAACAACAATAATAATAATAACATTAACTGTGTGGAGCTAGCATCCGCCACTAGCTAGCTCCCCTGCGTCTTCTCCTGGGAGATGCTTTGCTTCCCTCCCACTCGTCATCACACACACCACCATTATCTCGTTCTCTTTAGACGCTCACTTGTGTGTCGAGTTGTATGTAAACCCTCCATCCTCCCTTCCCATTGTCAGATCTTTTATTGTTTAACTATTAAAGATGAAATTATTGACGCTAAAAAGATATATACTATATAAAAAAAAAAAAAACTTGATTAAAAAAAAAAATCTGTGTGAATGAAGATGATCTTTGAAGATTTAGTGACGGACACTTTTTCCTGTCCTTTTTTGTTGTTGTTGTCTTTTCTTTTCTACTTGTGATTATGTTTTTGTTTTCTCTTGTGTAATATTTGCGAGGGCGGGGTTAGACCTACATGAGGAGGGATGGGGTTAGGCGGGATCTCAGGGTCCAATCATATCATGTCTTTTATTTGATTGTTTCATTGAAATTCACTGTCTGTTTTTAAACATTTTTTTATTATACGTTCTGTCCCTTTGGATCAGCCGTCGTAACTTTTTTTTTTTTTTTTTTTTTTTTTTTTTTAGTATGACTGGATGGTGGCCGGTTCTTCCCACCTGTCACTCAAACCCACAGTGAAACCATCTCATTAGCTGCTTCTTTCTCAGCTTCCAGCTGCTCACATGACGCCAGTGTTGAAGTCATGAAAAGTATTTCAAACTAGTGAGAGCTGACCTTTACAGTTTGTCTTTTCCTTTACCAAGAATGACTATACTGTATTAGAAGCATGGCAGGTTGTCAGAACATTACAAGGGGTATACTGTATATTTAGATATTTATATAGAAATTAAGATTTTTCTATCTTTTTCTCTCCTGCGCCATCTAATATCATAACTTTTGGAAAAAAAAAAAATCAACATGTCATAAAGATAAAGCAATTAAATGTTCTAATGATAAGTGTACAAAATTTAACCTAACTTAAACCTTCATTTTTAATACTGTGACAAAAAATGATTACAGAGATACCAAATGTGCAGCAGGTTGTTGCCAGTCCGGTACTTAGGCAGATTTCTTCAATCAGGTCCTCTGTGAAAAGTATGGTGCTGTCTAGATTTACTACACTGACCATACACAACACAACTCTTTGGTACTTACAGATAAAGTCAAGGGGTTCAGCTTACAAATCAAATCTGGGAGTAGGTTCCACCATGATTTACTTTCTCTCCATCCAAGAAACAAATTTGTGTGCATTTGCCTGTAAAGGGATTTTTTTTTTTTTTTCCCCCGTTAAAAAAAAAAAAAAAAAAAAAATCTCCAAACTTGGCACGTCAGGCCTGATTATATTTTAGTTTCTTCCTCCCCACACCTGAAAAGCTTTGATCCTTTCGCTATAATGAGCTGCACGGCTGTCCCCAGCTGACCTGACGGTGGAAATTAGAAAATCCTGACAGTCATTTCACCCGACAGGCCGGGTGCACCCTGCCGCTACCAGCTCTTAACTGCACCTGAACCAGTCAGAGTCTCTGTTAACCTGCTGGGAGACGCTGCCGGCTCAACTCTCACATAGTGGGATCAAATGCTTAAACACACATGCACAGAAGCTTATTATCCAGGTCTGAAAAAATTCACTCTGTATGGAAATGAATTTGGTCACTTTACATCAACAGGTGGAAATAGCACAAAAAGCTTTGTTTACCAATCAAATAAATACTGTTGCTATATTCAAGTAGCCTACAAATATGCTTACACATTATATACCATTTAGTTTTCGTGTGACATTATCAAAACCAAATTCTTTACAGGAATAGTTTGACATTCCAGGAGATACACTTATTTGCTTTCTTGTGAATTGAGAATATTGATACCACTCTCATGTTAGGTACACTAAATATTTATCATGCGCCAGTTAGCTTAGCTTAGCATGACGTTTGGAAATCGAGGGAAATTTCTCCCTGCCTCCAGTCTTTATGCTAAGCTCCGAAATATCAAACTATTCCTTTTTTAAATTTGGTAAAATAAATCAAATTCTAAAGAAACTGTAAAGGTGTGTAGGAACCTACTGCACACCCATAACACCGCCATGAAATGACAAGATCCAATACTGTGTCACAGCCCATATAACCTCAACGTCACGCTATTCCCTCCCAATGTCTGTGCGTTTTCTCTGTCTCCTTGTGCTGTTGAGAGTCCCCTCTTAAAGTAGTGTGACCTGTTGTCAGTGTAGTTCTTAAGCCTGTTGTCTTAAGTCTTAATTTTTTTCCCCCTTTTTGTAAGTGTGAATGTCTGTAAGAGTATATTACCTCTTGAAAGATGAGGTGATTATAGCTAGTGTGTGCGTGTGTGTGTGTGTGTGTGTGTGTATGTGTCTTTACATGTTTTTACACATCCTTTCTCGTAGGCCATGGTCGTTCATTAACAGCTGCCTCAGGATCCTAGCCTGTGCGTTAGGGGGAGAAACCTTTTTTGTTTTGTTTTGTCAGTTATGAGCTGACCAACACATGGGTGGGCGGGGGAAGACACCAGCATCATATATGTATATACATACTATATGCAGATATGACAACCTTTAAAAGTATAGGATGGTAAAAGAAGAATCAACTCCTGTATTTATTGTTGTAAATCCTCATACAGTGCAAACTGGCAAAATTCTCAAACATGTTTTAAGTTGTCTAATAAAGAAAAAAAAAACCCTATGTTTAAATATTGCAAGTGATAATAGTAGATGATGAGCAATAATAAAAAATTCTGTAATCTTAATGAATAAAGATATAAAAATTGTAACTGGTTTTTGTGCTTGTCCTTAATTTCTACAAACACATTTGCTCCTTTTCAATAATTGATCACCTGCTTTGTCCCTATGACAATGTGTGGTGTGTGTGTTGTTCCAGTCTGTTCTCATAGTGGGCTCATTTGTGTAGTTGCGTTCACGTGTGTTGGGGGAAGGGGAGTGTGTGTGCAGCTGCTGAGGTCTGTCAGAGCCACAGTGAGCTCATCTGAGCCATCGGACCGGGACGTCTCTGACATCAACAGGGTTCAGCTGTGAGCTTTTATTTATTCCTGACACACAAATCTGCATAACAGGATCCAACGAGTTTGACACATACAATGAAACGTCATGTCATTTACAACAACACTATAATCTAGAGGTTTACAATAGACAGCACTTCTGTCCGTGTTCCTGTTTCTGGCCTTAGAAGCCTAAAACAAGATTTGACATATGAAACAGCACGACAATTAAGTGTTTTCTCAGTCAAAGCAAAATCCAATTTAAATATTCTTAACTAGCTTTTGAACACTAGATTTTAAAGAAATGTTTGGTTTTTACAAACAGAATTTCTGCAAACCTTCAGATGATTTACTACATCATTTCTGAAGGGGGGGCTTCTGTAGATCTGGACCAACTCTCTTGAGTAGAGAACAATGACCCTGTTGATGTCAGCAGGGTTATTTAAAAAAAATCTATTTTTTATTACCAAAAGTGAGTCAAAAACTGGGTGCATGGATTTTAAAGGAGTTTAAAACGGACATTTACTGCTTACATTTAAGTAGCATTATGGGAATTGGAGGATCCGGTAATTTTTATAGGCTTGACCCATACTAAAGCTAAATGTCTAATTCGATTTTGACCACCCCCAACTTGTTTTAGCTGGACTATTCCTTTAAAGTAAAAAGAGAAAATATTCTTTATTCATTTATTTGCTTTTTCATGTAGTAATAGTCAGGAAAATGTTTTTTTCTTGCAAAATCCCTTTCATCTTGGAAAAATGTGTTGTTAATGGTTGTAGTGTTGCCCAAATTAAATATCATCACTAAACAAACCACAGAAATAACATGTTTTAACATTCTGACTCCTCCTATCATACCCACATTTTTTCCATTATTGATTTCCTATTGTTTTACACTTTTTCATTGTGTCCCTGCCAATGATCCTGCTGTATGTCAGCATGAATTACAAGCCAGATGCTCTTGAAAAACTGCTTTTAGTCCTTGTTTGTGCCTGAGCCTTTTTCCAGGATATGAAATCTACTGAGCAAGAAAGTTTTTCAGCACTTTAACCTTCATACTTTGAATCCTGATAAACTCCTGTATAAACTACGGGCTGATGTCTTTTTTCAAGGGCTCAGTCAAAGCTGCCAGTGTCAGATTTTAAACCTCTTCACTGCTGCAGTTCATCTTTGCAGATGATGCGTTTTATTGGATTTCTAGCTTTGTCAGACTTGAGTCTAAATTGATTCATCTACCAGTGAATAATTATTTAATCATGAACCCCCCCCACACACACACACACACATACACACACACACACACACCCACTGTCCTGCCAGGTGGTCACGTTCCACCAGAAGCTCACGCCTACATTCAACTGTACAATCCAATCATGTCATCTTAAAGTGGTTTTCACAGTCAGGGGTGTGTGTGTGTCTGTGTCTGTGTCTGTGTCTGTGTCTGTGTTGGTAGGTAGGAGTGTGTGCGTGACAGCCTAGACACCAACCCCCACCTTCACATATCAATAATTGACTTGCTCCACTGAAGGGAGGGAAAATGAGAATTAAGACCAGAATATGACTTTTTGCTCCGTTTAACAGCTTCTGTGACAGTGACTAATAATCGACATTAAAAGGCATGAAGTTGCAGAAGTTTCCATGAGGGTGTTGCATTTGCAGTTTGCTTTGCTTTCACCAGCTCCATGGGGTTTAAGCCCGGAGACAGTGCTGCTCTCCCATCATGTGAAGCCACCGCCTGGTTCTTTTCTTCTATAAAGTTTTGGGTCATTATCTTGCCGTAAGATGAACCTCTGATCAACTGTACTACTTCCTGCAGCACAGTATAATCCTAATAATGCATCAGAGGGTGCAGTGACACAGTTTGTTCCAACTCTGCCTTTGTACCGACAGAGCGTTTGTAAGTTCAACCTGTAGGAATTGTTTGCATTAACTTCGAAGCTTCGTTTACTTCCATTGTTGCAGGAAAGCTGGAAGTTAACACATTTCTTAATCCCTGAAAAAAGTTTTCTATGAAATCAACAGGATTTTTCATTTTTTGTGTTTTTTTTTTTTTTTTTTTTAAACAATAAATAAACAGTAAACCAGTTTGTCACTATTTATTCTATCTCTTTTATCTTTCTATTTATTTGTTATCTTTGCTAATATATTCCTACATTTGGATATTTTCATAACATGAATAATTTTTACATGTGGAGGATGTTTTATAGAGCACTGTCAAGCCAAAAGCTTGTTTCTACTAACTATTAAAAAAATAAAAATATCATATTAATAATACCCATATGACAATATTGTGATGACAGATGTTAGGCACTTGTGATTCATTAGTTCATCTGGTTGCCTTTTCACCTGTGTAGGCCTAACTGTTCTTTTTGTACTCTTTTCTACAGTTATTGTTACAGACTCTATACACTTCCCTTCACTCATGTTTGAGTCTAAATCATTTGCCAAAAATAGACAAAACACACAAGATAATATTGTTATTTATTTATTGTTTTTAAAAAAAATTATAGACATCGCGATAATATTGTTATCATGAATTCTTTTGGCCACGATAACGTAGTGAAAATCTGATATCCTGACAGTTCAACTTTCAATTAGCATTCTTAATTTGTTATGAGGTGTATTAGTCCTTTTAGTCTTTACACTAACCTCGTGTAACGCCACCTCCTTTAACTTTGATGTGTGCAGCTCATGCTCCTCTCTGCTGTCATGATGACTCTCTAACCCCGCCTTCTCGGGGCGCACAGGGACAGCGAATCAAACAGACTTGAGTTGTGGTGGTAGTGGTGGTGGCGGCGGTGGGGGGGAGTTGGAGTAGCAGGAGGCGGAGGAGATCCTCAACTTGAGCTCCGGAGCAGAGGCTGTATATAAAAAGCTCCGGAGTCGATGCTCCTCCTGGTGCGGCGCAGTCTCAGCTCTCCACCGGACCGGTATGCACTATCCGCGGAGGAGGAAGTGAGCCGCGCCAACCGTGAAAGATGCAGGCGGAGGACATGGAGGTACCTATCATTAATAACCTTAACGATAACGGCGACAGACAGAGGCCGAAAGGGAAAGATGTGTTCAAGGATCAGCAGAAGGAGTCGGAGGTAAATCTGAGAGGCGTTTGTGTACAGTCAGCTACAAGAGCTTATGGTGTAGGAGCGCATGTATGCGTCCGTGTGTGTGTGTGTGTGTGTGTGTGTGTGTGTGTGTGTGTGTGTGTGTGTGTGTGTGTGTGTGTGTTGTTGCTGGGGAGCTTTCAGACCAGCTGAATGTCCTTTCCATGCGGTGGAGTCGCTGTCTTGGCTCGAAAGCATGCATACATGCAGACAGGCAGGCAGGCAGACACCGAGGTGTTATTTTGGCAACCGGCTCCTATAAATAACCCAGCAGTAATCCTACAGTGGTGCTCAACGTGGAGAATGCAGGTGGTGAAATGTGACTGGTGCTGTCAGGACCACACCACCACTACTAAACATATCTGAATATCATGTTCATGTTATGTTTATAGATCTTTATTCCCTTATGGTGTCTCTTGGTGGCTAATTATAATATCCATATCCCCATATCCAACATATATGACAAGGAGAAGCAGCAAATCCTCACATTTGAGAACCAAGAACCATCATGTTCGAAAACAGTTGATATATCTTCTGTCAACCAACTAACCCAATAGTTGATTTATTATCTTTGGATTCATGTTTTTGATATTGCTATTAATTATAGCTAATAGATTCTGATTTATGACCTTTACAAAATGCCTAGCTGACAGTATTTCAGAGCTTAAACAATTCATTCATCGAAAAGAAGATGACTGGTAACAATTCTGATGATCAATATGATAATGAGTACATTTTATTTCTGGTCTCAGCTTGTCAAATTGAAGATCTGTGGCATTGGACTGATGGTCACTTTGGCTTCTCTTTGGCTTTTTTTTTTTTAATTTTCTTTAAAAAAACAAAACAAAAAAAGCAAAACAAAACAAAAATAGGTGAGCCCTACAATATTTCCTTCTATCCAGTCATAATGGCTGAGACATGGATCAAGATCTGACTCATGGATCAAGTTCACAAATTTGATGTGATTTTTAAGAGTTGTTTGGAGTCACCGTCTGAAATATGGAGCTGTAAGTCTACTCTGCTTTTGTAGACATGATGGTTGACTGGTTTATATTCAGTCCGTTGGGGCTTTTTTAGTGCCATGCAGCTATAATTCATACCCTCATGAAAAAATTACACAAAGATGGTTTTTCACTGCTGCGTTGCTTCAGCTCAGATACATCAGACAAAGCTGTCATCCAGGGCCAAAACCCAGTCCATAACACCCCCTCCACCTTTTGTATGAGCACATTGAATGGTTTTGAGGGAATTAGAGCATATTCATCTCACAGCATTCTG
>NW_019524449.1:46569-58821 GCF_002814215.2 Seriola lalandi dorsalis | reverse complement strand
GGGGGGGGTTTGGTGATGGTGTGTTGGGGGTGAATGACACAGACGTTGAAAGCACTTAACGTGGAAGCCATGTGTTTGTGTTGATGTTGACTCTCCCCGTGGCCTCGATGCACTACAACTGGGATCCGGTGTCGGTCTGCTGGGTGAAGTGAAGCTCAGATCTGATTCATTCGTGTATGTAAATGGTCCGTCATTTGTGCCTGGTAGAGCAGTCATCTGTTGTCTGTGTGGCATATGTTGGTAGGAGTGGGGGTGGTCTGCCTTGACATGGTGCCCAGTGTTTGCACACTGATGCGGTTTCAGAGCGTGTGGGCACAGAAGTCTGTGCCAGGTTAGAGCAAGGACGGCTTTCGTTATCAGCTGGCGGCAGAGAGGGGAGACTGGATGAAAAAATGAAGGAGAGGGAGAGAAGGTGAGGAGGATTGGGTGACTGGAAAGAGAGAGAGAGAGAGAGAGAGAGAGAGAGAGAAGAGAGAGAAAGAGAGAGAGAGAGAGAGGAGAGAGATGGTAGAGAGAGGCATGGTTTGGTCTGTGTTGATGCTCCTGGGGATTGAAGAGATCTCAGTTGGGTTTGGAGAGAGTGGTGGGTTCTTCATTAAACCCCTGAAGGATGAGACAACTTTAGTAGATAACAATTTTGATCATGGGTTAATAGTTTTATCAAAGTCATTTATCTAGAAAAACTGTCAAACATTCCCTGGTTCCAGCTTCTCAAATGTGACAACTTGCTGTTTTTTCTCAGTTTCATGTCATTACTGCTGAAACAATTAATTGATTACTCAATGAGTCAAATGACAGGAAGTTTACTGCTAAATATGTTGAGAAGCAATTAATCATTTCAGTTGTTTTTCAAGCAAAAAGGCCCAAAATTTGTTGAGTACGATTTGGTTTTGGAGTAGCCTCCAACAATTTACAACTTGTGACACATAATAAATGGTTACTGGATTAAATGAAAAAAAATAATGGACAGTTTAGTCTGTAGAGAAAATAATCATTAGCTGTAGTCTAAGTCTTTGGATTTTGAACTGCTGGTTTGACAGTTTCTCTTTCAAAAAACAAGATTTTGTTATCTTTTTTCTTTTCAAATAACAATATGAATTTCATTTTAAAGAGATAAAGCGGAGTTGGCTCTTTAAAAAGAGGCTGAGACATTGTAAATTTTAGTTTGTAGCACCAAAAATGCTAGATCCTACACTTCCCATAATGCAGAGAGAGATGTGTTGAAGTCACCTTTAGGCTGACTTAGAAACAATTTGAAGACGTTACCTTCGGTTTAAGGAAATTTTTATATGGAATTTTCACAATCGTCTGCTATTTTGCACACTAAACCAATAATCGATTAATCATAAAAATATCCAACACATTAGTCAATAATGAAAAATATTGAAAATTTCTAGCCCTATTTTACTACACACTGAACTATCAGACAGCAGGATGAATGGTGAGGGGGGGTGGGGTGGGGGGGGGTGTGTGTGTGGTGGCAGCAGTGGATGAATGCTGGTGTTGCCTGCCTGCAGCAGTGATGATATCACCCAACAAGTCTGTAATAGCTACTGTATATCTGAGGTTGTCTCTCATGGGAGAACAGCAGCATAGTTCACATGATAGAAGCTGCCATTTAATGAAACCTATTGTTAAATTACAGTTTTGAGCTTTCATTGGCATTGATTTTACAGTATCAAAAAATGGATTTTACAGTTTTACAGTGAGCTTGTTTTAAATTATAATGAGCATGCATTAATACTGCCCAGAGACACATGGCTTGTACAAATGGCTAACTGAAAACATACTTACATACACAAAATATTATTTTCCTTATTATCTTCCACTATTCATGACTAAAACAATTAATCATCCATGAGATGCTTTCAGCACATAATTATATGAGATAGTGCTGATATTGGTGCTCCTAATTGGCTTCTTGCAGCTAGATCAATATCGAGCAGTTATATGCCATAAGCTGCATTATATGAGGGTGACATTAAGATGTTTACATTTATTTGTAATGTAGGAAGCTAAGGAAGAGTCTGAAGATGTAGACAGATCTGGTCAAATGATCATCCGGTAAGAAAGTGATGCAGCACCTGGTCACAAAGACCCACAGGTTTCCTTTACTCAGAGTTGTGGGTAATTTTGTTGAATCATCTTTAGTCCCAAGTGGTTCTCATTTCCTGGTTTACAAGTGCAGTAATGACATCAAATCACATTACTTTGGCTCTGTGTCATAAACAAACCGCCGGCTGACGGCCTGTTTATTTCAGTTCATGCTGACTTGGTTGCAGCAGGTATTTATAGGAGACAGCTACATGACAGCACACAGCAGTTATTTAACCAGGATAGCTGACTCAGAGCACATCCTTATTTACAGTCTTGAGCTGGCCCTCAGGGCAGTTTTCACAGGGTTAAACACATCTAACACTGAGCTCTCAGCTTGTCAGTGCTGTTCCTTAATGCTCATTAACATAAAATGAATCTTTAATCATCCCCGTAGGGTAATTTCATCAGTTCACATCTCCCACCCAAAAGATAAAGAGATGAAAATGTTCCAGTCACCAGGCGAATTCTCTTGCTGCTATTAGGCTTCTATTTTTCCCAAGTAGTTCCCATACATAGGTTTCAGTCTGCAGGAACCCTTTACCCCTCTGCTCAGTTCATATACTGTATGTCTTCTAGACTTTTATACATGTACTGGAAGACCTTGATCAACCTTATATGCTTTTTATTGTGCAGTGTTCTCTTGCTCAAATTGAGTATATGTGCACTCTCTGTTCCCCTTCACCTGAGTGAAATGTGTGTGTGTGTGTGTGCTTGTAAATGCTACATCATGAGAACCAAAAGAAAAATGTTTTATCCTAACAGAGTGAGGACATTTTTGGAGAGTGAGCACATTTTGGTCAGTCCTCACTTTCTGACGTACTTTCAAATGACTGTTTGAAGGTTAAGGCTTGGCTTTAGGGTTACAGTTAGGTTTAGGTTGGGTTAGGGTCAGGGTTAGGGTCAGGGTTAGGGTCAGGCATTCAGTTGTGATGGAGAGGGTAAGGGGCTAGTGAATGCATTTTGTCAGTGAGTGTCCTCACAGAGATAGAAGTACAAGTGTGTGTGTATACCACTTTCTCGTCAAGCTAATCAAAAACTGTACTTTGTGATAATCAACATGCTAACCTGCTAACGCTGACAATGCTAACATACTGATGTTATGCAGGTATGATGTTAACCACATTCACCAGATTAGTTTAGTGTGATGGAAATGCCATTTGTTTGGCAGGTATTTGGTTTAAAAAGAAAAAAAAAGAAAAAAGAATATTTGTACAATTTCTTTTTTAGTTTTAGTTTAAAAGTTGAGATATTTCAGTCTGGACCAAAGTGGATTGAATATGCAACATCGCGTGAAGATTGTGCATGTGTGCAACAGCATGCAGCAGCGAGGGTGTTCACAGGGATCTTAATGTGTGCAGTCTGTCTCTCGGGCACGTGCTAATCACAGGATGAGGCTAAAGTCAAAGCCAAGAGAGACCCTGGCCTGGGTACAGCAGCTAATCTGCTCTGAACCAGGGGGCCACGCTGACTCCTGTGCCCTCTCTTTCCTCACTTCTTTGCTGTGGTGCTGCATTATTGCAGGTTTATTGCTTTACTGGTGCAGATTGATGGACTACTTTGTTAGGGAGAACCTCCTGTAACGGTTCAATCACACTGATTAAAGCAGCACTGTAGCTGTGTGTGCCCACAGAGAGCACCTGTGACTGTGAGTGGCTCTGGATGAGAGGATCTGAGAGGGGGAAAAAAAATGTAAACGACTGGAGATCCGGCAGCCAATCATAACGTGAAAACACACATGATGAGGCAAAACTGTGAACGAGCCTGAAGAGCGAGTGGGTGATGTGTGAAGCTGATGGGAGTACAGAGTAGTGGTAGGTGTTACAAAATGTGAATAGCGTATTGTGTTGGAGTATCTGTTTGTATGTGGGTGTCAGGACGTGTGTGTGTGTGTGTGTGTGTGTGTGTGTGTGTGTGTGTGTGTGTGTGTGTGTGTGTGTGTGTGGGTTGGCAGAGTTTGTCATACTACAATGTATGCTCATGTGTGTTTTGTTTCTTGTTCACAGAGCTCCATGGAGTCTCCCAACCTGGAGTTTGAGTATGGAGACACAGACACACTCACTGCTGAGCTTTCAGGTAACACCCACCACCTGCTACACCCACAAGAAACTTCTGTAAATCAGTTTTTTAAAAAATTTTTTATAAATCTTTGTGCACAGCTCCACTTGTAGCTTTTATCCATTGTCCATCAGAGTCTGACTTTCAGCTAAAATTATGAATGGTTTTTATGGGAGACACAAGATTTCACCCACAGAATTCTTGCAATAATACCTCTGGTTTCTACTTGGCATACAGATTACAATGTGCTATTGATTGGAAAACTAACTCTGCATCTACATTCCTCAGGTTTTCCTCAGCTGTTTTATGTTACAGTGTTTTTCATAAGAATAAGAAAAAAAAACAAGACAATAAGTTGACACAGAACACAATGTTCTGGTCCTGACATGTTTTTCAGACACACATTGCATGAGTAATGTTCTGAGTAATCATAAACACTTTGATTATACATTCAAAACTGCTGAATTTCTCCGGCATCTGTGTGTCTGGTAATGCCTCAAATGTGACTTGCAGCCAAAAGATGCACAAATAGATAGTTTCTGATTTTACTTTAGTTTATTTGAAGTGTATAATTTATATTCCTCTTCTGTCCAGCAGTAACTTTTTTTTTTTTTTCCCCGGATCCAGCAGATGTGCAGAAAGAACCGTTGAATAACAGCAGCGGTTTAAAGTCAAAATGATTGTCCTGCTGGTAGATGGCAAGCGGCAGCTGATTTGCCAAGAGTGTTAGTCACACTGGCAAACACACACACACACACACACACAAGCAGGCAGAGAGTCACAGCAGCTTTCTAGCGACAGCTCCTCGGGGGCCGAGGAATGATGACTGCTCTCAGAACAGGAGGAGATGCATGACAACGTGACGAATTGTCAGACTGTTAGGCTTGTTAGACAATCGCTTGATCCATAAAACGTCAAAATGCCAAAAAGAGCAGCAAATCATCACTCTGGAGAAGCTGCAACAAGAAAATGATTACAGCTTTTGTTTTGATAAATGACTTCAAACGATTAACCCATTAGCAAAATAGTTGTTAATTTATTTTTATGTCAATCAACTAGTCAATTTATAAACTAATTGTTTCAGCCATAATTCTGTTTTATTCTCTTCACAGAGCTCTACAGTTACACAGAGGAGCCGGAGTTTGCCCTGAACAGAGACTACTTTGAGGAGGACTTCAGGAGCCATGGTACTGAGTGTGTGTGTGTTTGTGTTGTGTGTGTGTGACACGTCTTAAAGCCATGTTTTCAGATTACCTGTCGATTGCCAGGTGTGTCCCTCCCCTCTCTGCCACTGCCTCTCAGGAAGAGAAAGTAAACACAAAATGGCTACGCACACTTTGCCAACACTCTGCTTTGCCGTGCCATATCAAACACACACAAGTCCACAGCCAGTAGACTGGTGCTCCTGTGTTGCTGCTGTTGTTTATCACAGAGACCTTGACAACTCCTCCACCAGCGTGACTTCTGTTGACTGACACAACAAGACTGAGTGCTTTTATGTAGCTCTGAATGCCCCGAATGGATCCAGTTTACTGCTTGATAACAGCGTCCTTCAGTGAAATGTTGAAGGTTAACTGCTTTCTCAACGTGGTACACGCACGACGAAGTGTGTACTGAAGGGAATTACGGGTGAAATGATAAAACCACAGACTGACTAAAGTTAACTTGCACTTACATTTCTACAATTTCTCCGTCATGAAACCATTTCACTCCTCCAGCCCTCTGCGCGTCTCTCGACTTTACACTAAAAGCTGTAAAAGCAATGTGTTCAGCTCAGTTTTCTCAGCTCAGAGCTACAACACAAGCCAGAGTTGCTCTCCAGTGTGTTATTGTGGGTTTTTAAAAAAAATGTTTTTAAGCTGACCAGTGTGAGGTGAGTGAGACCAGGCACATCAAAGCTCTGCTCTTTTAAGCTGTTCAAAGAATGAATATCCCCGCAGATACAGATGGGAGGGCCCATCCCAACTATGCGATTAATTATTGGTTACCGAGAACAAAGCGGCTTTTCCAACATGGACCTTGGCATTATAGTCAGTCTGATGAGATGAGTCCTTAATACGGGGTTTCTTTACTTGATATGCTGAAGCAAAAATATCCTGTGCAGAAATGATCATGTTTTCATTGTGTTAAATGCTTTTTCCATGTGAAAATAATTAATATTTATTACATCAAAATAGAACAAAGTCTGTTTTCTGGGAATGAAAGCCAGTCATTTTGAAAATATTGTGTCTAGCAAAACACTGAGAATAAGCAAGAAGCCACAAACGTCTCAAGGCTCTGCGACACACTTAATAGACAAAAGAATACCTTGCATTTGGAGTTGAAAAAGAGCGAGACGAGCTCTGTCCTCCTTTATCTGACACCTCCTCTCCAAGCTGAATGGTAATGAATAGCAGGATTAGATGAGAGCTCTCTCTCTCTGCTGTTTTACAGAGATAGAGCGCAGAGCTGCGTCTTTGCACCACAGGCTTTTCATTAGTGTGTATGTGTGTGTTCAGTGAGCACTGTATGTTAGTTGTCAAAAGGTGGGTTTTTCGGGTTTGACTTGTGCTCTTTGTGTGAGCGTGTATACATCACAGCCACTGACAGTTTGCTCAATCAGTGCTCATAAATTCAGTCACTCACATAAATTACAGTGATTATCACAACATGTCTAATTTAAGATTGCTGTAGAAAAAGTATGGTTTTGGGGACAGTGCTGAAATTAGAAAGCAACGTTTGCTTCCTGACTTGAGTGGACAGTGCAAGTCAGAGTATATTAAGTAGAAGATCAGGGCTCCACTGATCATGATGATGGTGCACTGCTTAATGTCTATTACTGTCCACTTCATCAAATGAAGAGTCTAAGAATAGAGGACTTACACAGTGGAAAAAAGAGACTTAAATCCTTGCCAGAGAAGCCTGCATTTCTGCAAGTTGTATGCTTTTTGTAGTAGTTTGAGATCTACTTCACATAAGACTACGTTTTTGGTAGTGCTAATAACCTTCACACCTGTCTCTTTTCCCCTCATGACGCCACTGGCTCTGGTAATTGCTGCGCTATATGCCTCCCTAGTTTTCAGCTATTTCTAGAGCTGATGCAGTGGGCCTGAACATGATGTTGAAAACTAATGACAGACAGATCAAAGCAGCCGTCAGTCTCTATATTTACACACACACTATAACATGAAGACAGTGAATGTTCAGGTCAAGAGAACAGTTTGACTAAAATGATTTGCAGTCAAAAGTAATTACATTTTACGTTACAGTACATGATACACTGTGGCTTAAATACTGTATTAATACCAGATGATAACAAATACAAAGTGACTGATAGGAAAGAAAATGACTATAGTAACTACAGTAAGCTAACAAGTTTCATAATTGCTAACGAGTATGATGATATTTGAAGCTAACGAGAATGATAATTCAGCAGCTAACAAGTGCGATAATGCAGTAAGCTAAAAAGTATGATGGTACATAAAGCTAACGGGTTGGATAATTCAGCGTAATGCAGTAAGCTAGTGGGTATGGTAACGAATAACAAGTGTGGAGTGACTGAAAGAAAAGCTAATTAATTAAGCTAATGAGTAAGCTAACAAGTGTGAAGTTGGTAATGTTGGTACACTTAAGCTAAATATTTTTTGTAGAGTGGACATTACTAAAAATGCATTGTCTTGTTTAAGAAGCATAACTGGTATTTTTTTCCATCTGGGGTCTTTCTAAAAAAAAAATGTCAACCCCCCGTCTCTTTCTCCTCATGTTTTCTGTCACTGTAATAAGCCAAAAATGTCAAAAAGAAGAAATCTGCAATAAAAAGAGAACATGGATACACAGTAAATCAACCTCAACTGTATAATGTGAGGCACAGGATAAAGATACAGAGAAAGTGCTTCTGAATCTCACCTTGAACACTGCTGTCGTGTGTGTCCTCTCTGGAGCTCGAGGCAGGAGGTGGATCGAGCTGACGGTGGAGGAGCAGAGGGCGTATGTGATGAGGCTGCTGGACGCGCTGGAGGTGACGGACAGGGACAAGAGGCTGAAGGTGGCCAGAGCCATCCTCTACCTGGCTCAGGGTATGTAGGCCCAACACATTACAGTCAGCAACAAGCATTTTTCACATTAACATTATTCCAGTATCTGACTAAGTCATGACAGTGAGCCAGCATGCATAATACCAGAACTAAATGATATTCAGCCATCATTCATTTTATTATGGTCACGTGTGTTTTTTCTACTGTGTGGAAATGTCTTTCCTGAAAAAACTCCATGTATAATGCAACTGTAGCAGTTAATATACACCTGTATACCACACACTTGTTGCAATTAACTTTTTACTTTAACATATATTTGCTTCTCAAAGTCTATATGCATGATACTAGACACCCAGTGGCATTTATCTAAAATTATGTTAACTAATGCATACTAATGCAAAGAATAGCACATATTGTATAATATATACAGTGTCAAACACTTATTATGTGAGAGAGATTATTCAATAACCTGAAAAATTCCAAGTAAAAAGAAAAGAAATATGGCATTATGAAATATATCATACATCCAAAAACACACTCTTTGTGTCCCATTTCCTCTACACCTTTCCCCAGGAGTGTTTGATGAGTGCGACACAGAGGTGGATGTGCTTCACTGGTCCAGACACAACGTCTTTCTGCTCTACGACATGGGCATCTTCACGGCGCTGCTGGAGCTGCTCAGCATGGAGATAGAGTGAGTAGTACTGAACACACTGGGGATATATGAGTCATTAAAAACTTTTCTTAAATACTTCAATCGACATCAATAATAATAATTACATCAGTTACTGCGAAAAATCAAGAATACCATTTCTTTAATAGTGTCACTTTCACTATAGATTTGTTTGGTGAGACTATAGGATTACTGCTAACAATAGATGGTAAAAGAAAGGGACACAAAGGGCAAGCAAGCCAGAGAAGTAAACAGGGCCTCAGAGAGATGCAAGGCAGTTCGTCATATCTTTTTTTTTTTAAATTTGTTTCCTCCTTGGGTGAAGGTCTGCAGCGATAAAGGAAGGGTGAGGGCTGAAATAAAGGGTAGAAATGCTATTATGAGTGTCAGATAAAGGAATGCCTTCCTTCCTATCCGGAGGTCTTTCATACAGTATGCAGCAAGCTTCATGTTACTAAAAGGTCACAGGTTCAAGCACTGAAGGAAACAATGTGTTTTCCTTGTTACAAGATCAAACTTCTCTCAGAATCCTCCCACTGAAGCCCAGCTCCCTCAGCACGTCCCCTGTTTCCTCCCCCAAAATCCTCCATCTCCTTTCTACAACAAGAGGGGGGCAGTCAAATGAGAGGAGACGAGGGTTGTGGGATTATAAATACACAGAGAGTAACTGAAGTGCAAGGAATACAGGAAACACGCCGTCTGTGATCCACGCTTCAAACCATCCGTTGGGGACACGGCGCGGCAGCGCCTCCTTCAAGTCAGCTTTGTTGCTGCTGGTGTCAGCCCGAGTTGGGATCCAGTGCATCTTTGTTGTTACATAAGCTGCTATGAGGCATCATGGCACAATCTGTCCTATCACCAGGCTGCACGGCAAAGCAGTGTAAGCAAGCCAATCAGGCAAACACACACACATGGTGCTTTGCAGGTCATTGCTGGTTACACAAAAAACATGAAAAAAGGCATCTCATTGAAAATGAGTCTGGTTGTGTACGTGTGAAACCCTCTGTATCCTTATATCATTATTATTATTATTATGTGGTCGTCATACTGATACCTATATTGTCACATGTTATGTATTTGTATTACCCTGACTGTGCAGACTGGCTTGTCATTTTAAAATTAGCCACTAAAATGATATAATTATTTACTTGTGTGTGCACAGTAACAGCCAGGCGTGCAGCAGTGCAGTGAGGAAGCCTGCCATCTCTCTTGCAGACAGCACAGAGCTCAGGTGAGGAATATAATCACATTACTCACAGTCTGCTCCACCTTCTCCTCTACTTCAAATAATGGGGAAACCAATAAGTAATACACAAAAAGATTTTTATGTGTACTGTATTTTCCCATCCCTCCATTTTATGTCTCCTGCCTTGCTGTTTTTCCTCACAATTTTTCAATTCACCTCAGTATTTGTCATGCTTACTTTTCTGTCATCTGGCCACATGCACACACATACACCTTCGTGGACACGCACACACACCTAATCTCCAGAATGTAATTATATTCTTTGTCCCTTTCCCTCACATTCATTTTCATTCTCTGCTTTCACTTAATGGAATTGATTTTTGGAAATAAAATAGGCCAAATGCTCCTTTACATGCAGGCGCGCACACACACACACACACACACACACACACACACACACACACACACACACACACACACGCACACCCATATTTTCACACATACACAAAGCTCCGTCTGTGCATTCCCCGGATGAACACTTACAAATAATTACAGACTAGAGGGGTAGATTTGCACCTAATTGCTGCTACAAAATTGAAAAACCATTATAGTTATTTTGAACAAAGTGAAAAGCTTTGAGTGAACAAAGCATTTAATGCCCCAAAACACCACCTGACTTAACATCAGGTAATTGTGAATGGATGGTGCATTATCAGGCATTATCTGGCAGAGCCCAGGAATCATCTCCTCCCATTTTTATAGGCAGAAGCAGACTGCATAAACCAAGCACTTATCATTTACTGTTACTCTGCATCTATTCCATTATACTATTGTTTCTTGTACATGTAGACCTGTTATGCCCATTATCATTGTTTAGGACACCAGTTAAATGCCTCCCACACACACATACACACACACACACACACACACAAACACACACAAACACATAGATACAGTCAAGTTAATTGTTGCGTATGATCCGCTTCCTTGCAGAGTGTTACTGAGCATCATGTACCTAATGGTGGAGACCGTTAGAGTTCGAACAGAGGACGACCGACCTGAGTGGATAGCAGCCAGAGAGACCTTCAAGAATGAGTTAGGTGTGTGTCATTTAGTATCTTGATATTACAGTTATACTCATATGTCCATATACCCAATCCAAAAACATTGGCTTTGACCTTTGTCCCCTCAGGTTCACCCCTGTACAACGGAGAGCCCTTCGCCCTGCTCCTCTTCACCATGGTGACCAAGTTCTGCAGCATGAACGCCCCACACTTCCCCATGAAGAAAGTACTACTACTACTCTGGAAGACAATACTGGTTAGTAGGTCACAACCAGTCATGCATCAACATGTAATGCACACCAGTCATTTCTTTTTTTTTCTCCATTTATTAGTATGTTTCTCTAATTGTGAATCCTTATTTCAATATATTTGTAAAAATACAACATATCAGACTTTGTAAGGGATGAAACGATAAAGTCCTGGACTGATTTCTGTCACTGTGCCTGGTGTTAACACAAGATAAGTGTGAGGGATCACAAGATAATTGATGGGACTGGAGAGAATCAAAGCATTCAGTATTTCTTCTACATAAAAATGGTCATTTTCTCTTGTGAAATACTGGATTCTTTTAGCCTCTCACATGTGTAAAATGTGTTTAAGAGAAACATTTTTGAGATGAAAATTACATCAGTTGAAGTTGTAACAATTTTCCAGACATTTTAAACTTGTGAGCAGGGGTCGCACATGGACATTATTTCATTTTAGGGGCCACAAACCAAAAAGGTTGTGAACATCTGTCCTAGAGTTCTGTCGACCAATGGCAGTTTTTGATTTCCATTTAATTAAAAATTGTGAAAATTATATGTAGTGTGCTTTAGGCCAATTGCCGACAAGAGGCACAAAGTACATGTATGAACTTTTATATCCTGTACTTTCCACTGCATTACATTTCCCACCCTTGTGCCTCTCCTATGTACATGATTCCCTCTACATAAGCCTGTACATTGTTGTGTTTCTGTCTCCCTCCAGTTCACCTTGGGGGGTTTCGAGGAGCTCCAGGAGATGAAGGTGCGGGGCAGAGAGCGTTTCAACCTGCCTCCACTACCGGAGGACAGCATCAAGGTGGTTAGAGCCATGAGAGCAGCCTCTCCCCCGGCCTCCGCCATGGAGCTCATCGAACAGCAGCAGCAGCAAAAGAGGGGCCGCCGCAGCCGCAGGGTACAGG
>NW_019524449.1:8889-46549 GCF_002814215.2 Seriola lalandi dorsalis | reverse complement strand
GTACAGCCCCCCCACCCACCCATCTTCCACACACAAACACATTTTTAGTGTACCGGTAGAGTTACATGGATAAAATATGTGCTATTTTTAAAGTCACACCTTATATTTTACTTCCGCTTTGATCCCTCACAAGAGCCAAGAGCTTCTCTTCAAATTCACACACTTTCATTGAAAGCTGCATAGTCAAAAACAGGTGTGAATGTCAGGCTTTAGAGTCTTCACAGTATTTCTGTAGCCAAAAGACAAACACACACACACCTACCAATGCAGTCTCTCACATAGTCCCAGTGTTGTGCCAACTGTTTATTTATCTCAGTAACATAGAATGTAAACGTGTGTTTGGTACCTATAACCCTACAGTATAACTGAACTGTATTACTAACATGGCCTTATAAATACTAACTCGGGTCATGTTTCCATTTCTTATCGTTGAACAGTTTCATCTGTTTCTAGTAAAGTGGATCTATGGATTTCCCTCTGTAACTCTGTAGCTCTTTGCTGGGTCGGGTTTTCTAAAAGTGCTTTAGTGCCAACATCATCAGTTCCCTGTTGTAGGTCAGTGACTACAGATGATCTTGGTGCTGTGACGGCTTTGGGAATCCCAGCCCTCTGTTTACTTGTAGAGCTTTGACAGGACAGGCTCTCTCTCTCTATCTCTTCTCTCTCTCTCTATCTCTTCTCTCTCTCTCTATCTCTTCTCTCTTCTCTCTCTCTATCTCTTCTCTCTCTCTCTCTCTCTCTCTCTGTCTCTCTCTCTCTCTCTCTAACTGCCCTGTGGTTTCTTATTGCCCCTCTTCCTTGTGTCCCCACAGAGTGCCTTTGTTGATAGCTTGGAAGGAGACAGTCCCTTTACCAAGAAGCAGGTCTTTACCCACGAATTCCCTCTTTTCCTTCTGCATTTTCTCTCTGCATTGCGCTGGACTTTTTGCACTCCTCTCCCACATCCCTGCCACCTTCTTTTTGCTGTCTTTTTTCTCTCTCCCCCTGCCTTTCTTTCTCCTTCTTCCTTTTTTCTTTCTCTCCTCATCTTCCTTCTCCCGTCATTTAACCTCATCCGCACATGTTGGGATGCACCAGAACTATTTAACTATATTTTACCATTTTCACATGTTGATTTAATTCTGATTTGTATCTACAAAGAAAAGGATGAAAAAAGTTGAATGTTCTTGGTGCAGCCTTGGTCTTTGCTTCAATTCCACTTAATTCACTCCACCTGCATATTTGTTTCACTTTCCTTTTTGTCTGTCCTATATTTCTCTTTCCTTTACTCTAACTTATCTTCCTTTTACACCTATCTTTTTAATTATTTTTGCCATGTCTGTTTCCTCCATTCCCATTGACATTTTTTAAAATGTTATTGTTACCCTCCTGAGATCCTTCATTTCCTCCTCTGTTCTTCCACCTTCTCCTAATCCCTTTCCTATTTTTTTCCTCTTCGTTCTTTTGCTCTTCCTGTTCACGTCTTCCTTTTCCTACCTGTGCCTCTACTTTCTTAACTTCCTTTCTGTGCTTACTCCACCATTCCATTCTCCTCTCCGCCTCTTTCTCCACCATCAACTAACACTGCCACCACATACTGCCCCTCCCCTCTTCTTCATACCCTATTTCTTCCTCCTCTCTCCTCCTCCTCCTCCTCCACTGTGGCCTGCTCAGTTCGGGGGTGTGGGGTTTGAGAGACAGGGCTGACTTGCTGGCTGTTGTCATTGGCGCTGGAGCGGTCACTATCCACTATCCCATAAAGACAGTCACTTCAGACATCTACAGTAGTAGCATCTTCCCTGTAGTTTCATCACATCGCTACTGGGTTTGGCCTCAAAAATCACCTTGCACTGTAGACTCTGGACTAGGGGTCAATGTCATGAAAATGCATTCATTGAGGAGGTGAACTGAGATCGCTATGGACATAGTTTTACTTCTGTAGGTGTTGTACTTGGGTTTCACTTGACCTCTCTCTTAAATGGATGTCATTGAAAGCAGTTGCCCCCTAACCCTGGTAGAAAAACAATAGCTCTAGTCCCACATAGCAGAGAATGGCTTCTCCATAGAGAATGGCTCACGACACAGTTTCTCCTCCTCTCTCCCTCCCTCCCTCCACTTCACCATACACTCACTCTACTCTTCACGTAGTCCAGCATTAGTACTACCACTGACGCACCATACATCAACTGCACTAGCTCAACTAATGTCCAGAACGCTGACTCATGCCTGATGCTTGCACTATTGCCACAGTCATTCATTAGAGAATTTGTTTGAACTGAGATACTGTGTTTGTATGTGTGTGAAAGTGTGATTCGCACTTGAACTGAAATGGGATTGTTTGCAGATAAGAGCTAAAAATGAAGTCTTAGCCTTATTGGGTCTTGCTTGCATTTTTCTGCCTGTATCTTTTGAAGTGCAATTGTGTGGTAAGTTGAATCAGAAATGTTGCTTGCAGTTGCTGTTGCTAAGTTGTGTTGTTGTCCCACTTTAAGTAAATGTGACATTGACTTTAGCTGTCTTTTCTGGAGTTTGGTAATCCAGTGGTTTTCAACATGACAGGGGACTTTACAAGACAAAAGAAAAGAGAAGATTTGGGAAAATATATTTCTTCACTTAGATATTAGAGTTAGGTGAAGATTTATATCACTCTCATGTCTGTGTGATAAATATGAAGCTACAGCCAGCGGCCAGTTAGCTTAGCTTAATGTAAAGACTGAAAGCAGGGGGAAATAGCTGGGTGGTTAAAATGGCTCTGTCCAAAGGTTGAAAAAAATCAACCTACCATCAAGTTGGCGGATAATATAAAGCTAAATTAAATATTAAGGTACAGCAAAGAGACAGTTAGCTTAGTTTAGCGTAAGGACTTGTAGCAGGGGGAAACAGCTAGCCTTGCACTGTCCAGAGGTTAAAAATGTACCGAACAGCATCTCAAAATGTAACATGTTAATTTGTGTTGTGGACAAAGTCAGGCTAACTGTTTCTCACTTTTTCCAGTTATTATGCTAAGCTAAGATAACTGTCTGCTGTAGCTTCAATTATAAAAAATTAAAACTGCACACCTAAAGCAAACACCCACACAGGTGTTTTCACTTATGTTGTTTAATTAAGCCTCGTCTCAGGAGTGTGTGGCTGTGTACAATCCTCGAATGACATATGCCTGTTAGTTTTTTTGCACCTTGCGACAACTTAGACCTTTATCATAACCTTAGGTTTGGTGACATGTAATTCTTTACTTAAACTTGCACTTTGCCAGAGGTCTAGTCAGCCATGGTTATTAAAAACACCTTTTTAGGTATGCAATATCTTTAACTGACAGATATGACAGAAGTATCAATCTTATCTTCTCATCTTATTTTATTCCAATAGGGAAAAAGTACATTTAACAAAATGTCAAATAATTCCTTTGAAAGATGAGACCAGTGTTTCCTTTTTATGTTTGTGTGAGTCATTTGGGAGTCACCCACACTGCAAAACTTATTGCTTTTATTATTTCTTAGGCTGTACATGGTATGTTTTAATTCTGGCCAATATGTGATATAACTGAAATAACCATGTCAGTAGCTTTCTGTAATGCTTTGTCTGTAAGAAACGCATCTGTCTTGTGCATTATTACTGTTGACATACAAATTTGATATTGTATGCATCCAGATGAAATGACAACATATGAAACTGGCACATGTCTAGATTGAAAATGCCAGATGAAATAAGTTTTTTTTTCACTTTGCATTGATATTAAAAACACACCAGTATTACCCACATGAAGGAATGAAAATTCTGTCTGGGCAACTTACAGTCTACCTGAGGTCTGAATGTAGCTTACTGTATCTGTTTCTGCTTTACATTATTCCTGTTGTTGTCATCAGACAGTCATTGCACTTGGGATAAAAAAAAAAATCCTACTTTATATACAATGCATTGTAAAATGAAATATAATGAGGAAAACTAGATGTAGACACCAGTATATTATCCATAACTCAAAATAAAACCAGTTCTCTCCTTTAACTTGACCTCTTCAAAATAATGGACATGACCAGTATAGTGATGTTTAAAGCTTTCCAAGAACATTAACCTTTTAACATACCTGTTTTGTTCGAAAGTAGGTTTTAAAGTGTTAAAATTAACCATTCATCACTCTATCAAATGGATATTTCTACGTCTGGTACATCATTTTATTCTCAATGTGCAAACAAGCTAACAGCATGAGTTAGTTTGTTGAAGAATTAAAGCTTATATACTGCCAAAGCTATCAGGTAGCAGGTATCAAGTGTGTGTGTTGGATTTTAGTTATTATTAGTTATTACAAGTTACACGTTATTACACAGATTTACAATTTTGCTGCTGGTATTTAAGAACATTTTAAAATATAGGATGGTGTTAGTTACTCAGTCTCATGCTAAACACCCGTCCTCTCTCTCTCTCCCAGCCCCTGGTTAAGCAGGACAGCCTCGACACGTACAACGAACGGGACCCCTTCAAAAACGACGATGCCCGGGATGAGGAGGAGGACCCCGAGGACACGGACAGCGGCATCGAGGGCGAGGTGGACCCCCTGGACCGGGATGTCATCATCCAGCCTCCACCACCACCGCCTCCTTTGAGACCTCCGACAGAGAGGGTCAACTTCCCCAAGGGCCTCCCCTGGGCCCCTAAAGTCAGGTTAATTGCTCAGTTTTTGTTTCTTATTTAGCTTTAGGCAGCAAGTATTTAAACAAGGTAAGGCAAGGTTACAGATATACACCTGTTCCCAAAGTTTGAAAAAGTGCTTTAAAGTGCTCTCTTATAGTTTTATTTCTTCCTTAATTCAGGATAAATTATGCTGATTATATCCATACGTAGGCCTGAAAGTGTTACAGCACACAAAATGGCATTAAAAACAGCTTCTGTGAGACCTTTCTGTGAAAAATAATACAGGTATTCATTACTGTGACTAACAAAGATGATCCCTAGCTGACTTTTCATTGGTTTAACAGCATTTAGCTTTTATTCCACAGAATAAATACTCCAAATGATGGTTGGCCGCTTGCCATTTTGACCACTACAGTAGAGAAAACTTCCCACCCACAGCCAGGATTAACACCATTTGGCTGGCAGCTGGTGTCAGTTTCCCAACCTGACTCTGTGCCATCATTTGAGTTAAAAGTTAAAACTAAATATAAAAAATATATATATATATCTCGATTTTCTTTCTTATTATCATCCAGCAATATGCTCTCCATCTGTGTTTTCCAGACAGTAGCCTGTGTGTCTCTCCAGGGTGCTGTGGCTGCTGCTTTGGGACATGAATAATGCATCTGAGAGAGGACACAAAGACACTATAGCATTGCATTTACAATGCATTCAGTATCAGCAAACCTATATTCTGTTTCTCCTTGAGCGAACCTTATCATTAAGTGTGTTTATTTCCATGTCTTTGGTTCACAGTGCTGCAACATAGGAGCAGAAGAAGGTTGTGAACCTTTTGCACGCAGTGTGACTGATGAGATTTGAGAAAGCTAATGTGTGTGTTTGCGAGGGTGTGTGCACATGAGTGCTCCCTTGAAAAACAGCTGATTTGTTGCCTGTTCGGATACACAATTGTGGCAGCCTTAGACGAATCTAAAATCTGACTGCAGCCTGCCTGTCTGTTCACAGGGAGAAAGACATCGAGCACTTCCTAGAGACCAGTAGAAACAAATTCATCGGCTTTACACTGGGAAAGTGGGTATCTCATCTGATACAATAAGACCTCTTAATATTTTTAAAAATGTTTTCCTCTTTTAGTCTGGTGTAACTGTTCATTGTTTTGTAGTGACACAGAGACCTTGGTTGGCTTGCCCAGACCCATCCACGAGAGTGTCAAGACTCTTAAACAGGTGAGCGAGGAAATCACTGATGTAGCATCTCATTCTCTCTATATTTTTGACTCATTTGAGAACTAATACACAGATTCCCATTTACAAACGTCCTCATCCACTTTATTATTATGCCACCATGATGGCGACAGCCAGGGCCAGAGGCATGATGTTTTTGAACTGTCTGTCCCATTCTCGTGAACGCAATATCTAAGTAACTTCTTGAGGGAATTTCTTCACATCTGGCACAAACATTCTGGCCATTATTCAATGCTGTAACTCGGGAAGTTGAGCTTGTGACCATATTTCCTGCAACTTGTTTGGAGGCATGCGACCGTGAGGTTGTAATTCTAGTTCGTCTTTGCATTGGCTCATTGCGGTCTCTTAATCAATACTCCCTCGCTGCTGAATCTCCTGACACTGGCATCCCACTCAAAAATCTATACCTCCTGTTTAAACAGACTGAAAAGTGTAGTTAGACAGAGGAATATACCCTTGGTTGTCAGTTGGCCATGCTAATTAACACTTTGTCTTTTACTTTTATTAACAGTAATTTGTCGTTGTCTTTCTTCTCCAGCACAAATATGTGTCTATTGCCGAAGTCCAGATCAAGAGGGAGGAGGAGCTACAACAGTGTCCAATGACTCTGGTCAGTAATGTTACCAACCATACAGTATATATATATATATATATATATATATATACACACATAACATTAACAGAATATTTAAAGTGACAAATATTTAATCAGACTACTACAAAAAAATGCTCTTTTGTTTGTGTCTGAAATGTCATGTGTGTGTTGTGTTGTACAGGGTGAGGAGGAGGTGGAGGAGACACCAGCAGAGATATTGTACCTGGGCATGCTTCCTAACCTTTCCCAGTATGTGGTGAGTAGCTCATAATACTAGGACTTTTGACATTATTTATTTTGGCATTATTGCTCTTTGTTTGATGTGGTCACCACCCAGAACAGCATATGGAATTTTCCATTTAACCATGGAAACACACTACATCACACTTATCTGCTATAAAATGTGTTGTTATCCAGCAAAATAATGTTGCAATGTTCCAAAACTTGCTGGATTCAGACAAACTTTAGTAAAACGTTGCAGTTAATTCAGTTAAATTTAAATTTAAATACATGTTTCAAGCTGTGTCTAGGTGTAATGTTTTACATTGTTATTTTTCTGTGTCAGATCGCCCTCCTGAAGCTGCTGCTGGCCGCAGCTCCCACCTCCAAGGCCAAAACGGACTCTATCAACATCCTGGCTGATGTGCTGCCCGAGGAGATGCCGTAAGTACTGTGGAAAGACCGCTGCATTTCTTAAAGCTGCAGAGCCACATACAGTACATCTGTATGCTGTCAGTGTCACCACCTTTTACATGTGCTGTTTATTGAGCATCTTCAAACTGAAGCTACAGATGTTCACATAAGATTTTTCTGGGTTGATGAAATACTCTCAGAAATACACTTATTATGGGTTGATTTTGGTCTACGGGAGCGTCCAGCTTTAGAGCAGATGACACTGACAGTTTCCCTGTTGAGAAAAGAATAAAAACCACCAAAAGATTCACAACCCTGTCTGACATTTTCATGACTGAAATTCATACGACTTGAAATTCTACACCAGCTGGAAAAACCTCTGATGCATCAGCAACAGACTAATGAAAGTATCTGCTTGTTTTCAAAGGGGAGTGAAGAGTCTGTCTCTTAATGCCTATGTTTTTTTCTCTTATTGAGACACAGCTGTATTATTACAGACTTGAAGGCCTTACAATATGTGTGTGTGTGTGTGTGTGTGTGTCCTCCAGTATCACAGTCCTTCAGAGCATGAAGCTGGGAATTGACGTGAACCGTCACAAGGAAATCATCGTCAAGGCCATCTCTGCTCTGCTGCTGCTGCTCCTCAAGCACTTCAAGCTCAACCATATCTATCAGGTTACACACATACACAGACCATACACACCTTCAGTCCTCCTTCCTACAGGCACGTCGCATTACCGTCGTTCTCGCTTCTTTCATTTTTCTTCTCTTTATCCACCTTGCCCCCCCCCTCCAGTGCACACATACACTAATAACCATGCACCTCCCCCACTATCCTCCACCTGATTATCCGGTCAAGCGTGCAATTACTTTCCTCCTTTCATCCTCCTACTCCTCCCCCCACCTTTGGACCCCTCCTCCTCACACCTCACAACCTGCATCAGCCTTATAGACTCACAGTTGGAGCTCTGTCCGTCTCAGTGGATACAGGAAAGGGAGAGAGGTCAAAAGAGAGCATGTGGTCTAAAATCTGCTCTTTTTTTGAGGAGGATTTGGCCTGAATTCAGGTGCTCAATATCTTGTTTTATTTCTACTATCAGCAGTACTTTGGTTCAGTGGGCTGGGGATATTTTCTATTGCTAGGAAGCGACATTCCTTCACACTGTTTTAATTGGCTGCGCTTTACAGTTGCAGTTGTAGCGCCCTCTGCTGCCACAAAAGGAGATTACATTTCGACGCATTAGCAGAATGCAGCTGTAGTGGGAAGTCATATCGATTAGTCTTGTACATTATTTGACCTCCACACTAACACTGTATTATAACAGCTGATTTTAAGAATAAATTAGTTAGTCAGGAATCATTGCATGTAGAAAATAAGGCAAAAATACAGCACATTTTAAATAACCACAGTCAATAAAATACTGAAATATGAGCTCATGAGAGTTTCAGCAGCAAAATCGCTCCTGGTTTTAATCTTCTTGGATGAGGTGAAGGATTTATATTGCTGCCACACGAGGATAAAAATATCCTGGTTCTTGACCTTTTCCCCACAAAGGAAACTCATCAATGATACAGGATTATTGGCTAAAGGATTATTTTTTTCCCTTATTTCTAGAGATATGGATTTTTTTTTTCTTTGTCCCACTGACATCGTCATCTGTCTGTCCTTTACTGTGCCTTTTACAACATCTAAAAACTGCTTCGTGACTATGAAATAAGTTATTTTTTGTAAGACCAAAGGATAAAATCAGACTTGTGATCATTAAAGTTACATTTTTAGTCGGTGCTCTTTTCCAGGCTGTCAAACTCTCTAATTCTTTCACACTGCCGCCTCCTCTATTCCTGCAGTTTGAAATTGTGTCCCAGCACCTGGTGTTTGCCAACTGTATCCCACTCATCCTCAAGTTCTTCAACCAGAACATCATGTCCTACATCAGCGCCAAAAACAGGTAGGATCCTTTTCTCTTGCACTATAAATCAACACACGGCAGGCTTAGTTTGACACAAATAAGCTCTAACACTTGGTCAAGACTATGTTTAAATTGGCAGCCTCTCTTAATAGCAAAGTTTATTTCTCAATGTCCCACCAAAGAAAACACACTGCTGTATGCTCCTATTCCCACTGAAAGCACTCTACACCGATTGTAAAATTTCTCAAAGGAAAAATTGGACACTGTGTTTTTGAGAGTACAAAATAGGTAGCTTGGCATTATGGGTGTGACTTTCAGGAGGTGGAACAGATGGCCACACAGCAGCAATGCAGTGACAGGAAACTCAGGTGTGAAAGAAAAAATAACAAAACATGACGCTACAAAGTAGGTGAAAGGAGACCGAGTCAGGATCGAGTCAGTCTGTTTGGCTTATGTGCAGACTATAAAACTGGACTGTATAAATTATGAATACATGTAATCTGATGCAGCATCAAACGATCAAAAAATGTATGTATACAGTATATATAATGATGAGTTGATCTGTAATGTGCTTCTTGTGTGTTTATGTGTGTTTTCATCGCAGTATCTGTGTACTGGACTTTCCCCACTGTGTGGTGCATGAGATGCCTGAGCTCACAGCTGAGAGCTTGGTGAGTGAAAACGCCTGATTGATCCGTAATGTATGAAGAAGTAGCAATTAGGAATGTAGTCTTCGAAATATCATTATCACTTCACTTTGTGTGTGTGTGTGTGTGTGTGTGTGTGTGTGTGTGTGTGTGTGTGTGTGTGTGTGTGTGTGTTTTCAGGAGGCAGGAGACAGCAACCAATTCTGCTGGAGGAACCTGTTCTCTTGTATCAACCTGCTGAGAATCCTGAACAAGCTGACCAAGTGGAAACACTCCAGGACCATGGTGAGTAATCCTGAATCACAGCAAGGCCTTGAAGCATTGGGATTAAATTTTCATCTTGTTCCACTATGTGTAAAAAAAAAAAAAAAAAAAAAAAAGTTTCCATCCTAACGTGTCTTGTGATACGATATGACAAGTTTTGAGTCTAAAAAATCTTGTTTTTAAGGTCAGTGTGAAGAGAAAAAACCAAGGAGGACTGCAAAACAAATGTTTCCGCTATGGATGGATGTTTTGTTTGTAACAAGCCTTTGGTCGGCCACAGCATGCTTAAACAGACGTCCCCTCTTTATTCCCAATTTCTTGCCAGATGCTGGTGGTGTTCAAGTCCGCCCCCATCCTGAAGAGAGCTTTGAAGGTGAAACAGGCCATGATGCAGCTCTACGTTCTCAAGCTGCTTAAGATCCAGACCAAGTACTTGGGCCGCCAGTGGAGGAAGAGCAATATGAAGACCATGTCAGCCATCTACCAGAAAGTCCGCCACAGACTCAATGACGACTGGGCCTATGGAAATGGTAACGATTATTTAAACTATTTAAACTGGTCAGTTTGGTTTAAGCTGAGCTGATAAAGAACTGTTTTGTCAGTGTAGAGATGGTGATTCACATCCAACATGAGTCAGTTAGTGCGTTGCCACACTTAATTACAGATTGTGCCTCACTTTAATTTTTCTTTCAAGTTTTGATTAGGACTTTTTGTGCATTACGGACATTTACTGATTAAATATCCACAGCAACTTCTATGTTTTTTTTACCTTAACAGAAGTTTTAGCATTTGATACAGCCATAGTCATTAATTCATAGTACAGAGATTATGCAGTTTAAACCATGACTAATGAATTAACTGAGAAATAAAAAAGGGACATAGTAAATATTGACATGATGAAATAAACAGGAACAATTAATGCATAAATTAAATTAGAGTAGGTTCGATGATCAATAGATTTAAGGATAATGTGCAAAACGCAATCTGGCCCTTAATCATCATTCACCTGGAGCCATAAATCCATTCAGCCTCTCAGGTCTTCATAAATGAAGTGGTCATGGTAATAATTAGTCCCAGCAGTCCTCCTCCGCCTTCACACACACAGCTGATTAATAGAACAAAGACATCCCAAAGCTGTGTGAACATTTCAGGTCAATACATGCTAATTGTACAATTAATGGTGGATGTGTACATGTGTGTTTATGTATCTGTCTATGGTTATTGTGTGTGTGTGTGTGTGTGTGTGTGTGTGTGTGCGTGCGTGCGTGCGTGTGTGTGTTTGTGAGAAATACAATGCTTCAACAGCCACTGGCAAGCAGGATTGCGTTGCCATAGCAACAGAGAACAGGGGGACATTTCAGGGTCACGGTCCCTTGCGGGAGAGCAAGTGATCTGTCGCCACCAGTGTTAGAGAGGATAGATGGGATGGTAGGAGTAAGGGGGAGAGGAGGGGAGGATGATAAGAGGTGGAAGGTGTGTTAGGTTTTGCGTCATTGCTGAGAAAAATTAGGTTTTTTACATTTAACATATGAGGTGAAAGGCATAAGTGTGAACATTCAAGCATACATAGAAAAAAGTGTCTTTGCGATTGATTAAATATTCCCTCCTCTCGTCCCAGATATTGATGCTCGACCCTGGGACTTCCAGGCGGAGGAGTGCGCCCTGCGTGAGAGCATCGAGAAGTTCAACAGCCGCCGCTACGACAAGAATAAGAATGGGGACTTCACGCCCGTGGACAACTGCCTGCAGAGTGTGCTGGGCCAGCGCGTGGATCTACCCGAGGACTTCCACTACAGCTACGAGATGTGGCTGGAGAGAGAGGTGTTCTCCCAGCCGATCCAGTGGGAGGGGCTGCTGCAGAATCCGTGATGGAGGGGAGGGAGAGAGAGTGGGGGGGTGGGGGGGGTGACAGAGGAGAGGTCACATGTGAGCTTGGGGTGGTTTTAGGGTGTGGCGCTACTGCAAAAATGGAGTACAAGGAGAACAGGAGGGAGGAATAGGGGCTTCTCTGCACATCAGTGATGTGGAGGGAAGGGGGGGGGGGATAAAGAAAAAAAAGAGACTGGAGACGGAGAAGTCACCTCCCAGGTCAGGCAGTGATGGGAGGAGATTGAGTATGACGCAAAGTTGACGAGCAAATGGAGCTTCCTACTGTGAGCTCAGCACAAATAGATGCCACACGCACACACGCACACACACACAAACACACACACACACACACACACATACATACACACACACCTGACGTTAACATGTGCCTATGACTACTGTGAACACACATGGAGGTGACAGACAAGAACAGAGGTAGCAGAAACATCTTGTATCACTGTAGCAGGAGACTGTTGTGGCCAGTTATACTGCCCCCCCCCCCCCCCCCCCCCCCCATGTTACACAACAACACAAAAGTTCAGTTTCTACTGTATGTCCCCCTTTATAAAATGTTGGTGCTTTTTGACTCCTTGGTGATGTTTTCCTATTTATTTCTATCCATGTGTGTAGTTTAAGCATTTTATGATACATGATTTTTTGAAAGAAGATGTAAATTTAAATGATTTCTAATCAGTTAATGCCTTTTTTTAATTTTGTCACAGAGCCTATTGGGTTGTAGTTTGTCAGTGATGGATTTGAAAGTTTTTCTTATGTATTTTCTAGAAAAAAAGGCCTTTTGGAAGCAAACCACAGGGTTATTCTGATAGTAGAAATGTTGGAGCTATTTCATCCAAAAAAAAAAAAAAGGCACCAAAAAGAGAAATATACCAGCTCTAAGTGTATGGTTTGTTCGTGGATGTTATAAGTATGTATGCTCAGAAAGAAAAACTGGTTATCTAAAAATGGGTAAATGTGGAGAGGATGGTTTTGGAGCACAAAACAAACAGCATTTGCTTGAAGAAACTGCATTCTGAGAAAGGTGTAGTTGCCTATTTGATCTCTTTTAAAACAGAAAATTTACCTTATAACTATCCTTGTTATTCCAGAAAAAGTCACCATCTTTGACCTCACAGAATCACTAATCACTGATGTTGTCCAGGATTTATTCATGTACATGTTTCGAACCTCAGCGATGATCAGAATGGAAAGACTTCTGTTAGTAGGTTCATTTTGACTCCCTTGCTTCAACCCACTGACACGTTCTCCATCTGCCAGTCAACAGCACAATACGTAAAGCGCTGAGTTCACGGGTGGCGGCCTTGGCGAACGCTTTGCCACGCTTGCTTGGAAGAACCACAGTTGTCACAGAAAATGGTGCTGTTTTTCTAGTTCGTCTTCAGCTGTACCTTCTCGTTCCTTTTACCTGCGACTACCTACTACCTGAGTTGAGAGCAGTGAAGGGTTTCCTGGAAATGTCTCTACTGAAGCACACAAAGAAGCACAGAGGACAAAAAAAAAAAAGCATGGTCACCTTTTTTTTTTCATATCACTGATTCAGATTGTTATCGACTCGCCTCGAGGGGCCAAGAGCCGTCAACTATTATCTTTGTATAGAACAATAATTTTGACACTCTCTTTGTCTCGTGCTTCTCTGTGGGAATGTGCATGGCCACTGTTTTGTTTTGAGTACCTGTTCACACTTCAATATGGTATTTGGAATGGCTTTTCTTTGTCTAATGATGTTTCCAGCACAATTAGAAGATGTACTTTTTTATCTTAGTCACAGTGTTCTGCATTACAAGGGATTTTATTTATTTTTTTCTTCTTCAGGAAGGTGAAATGTTTAAAAATATAATTGTATACTTTATAGATTCTCAGGTTTATGGAGATAATATATTGCAACAGTTTTGAAAGCTTCCTTCCCATCATCTAGCTCACTACCTGTAGTGGTGAATTCACATTTATCGTCACATTCTTATACTAACATAACACCTGAAGCACGAAACATTTCCTGCATAGACTGCACATTGTCACTAAACACAATAACTTGTTGGTATTTATATCAGTTGCATTTCAAGTTCAGATGTATTTTTGGTATCTTGTGCCAAATTTGAGTGCCATTTTCTATTTTTATTTCATTGTTGTTGCCTCCATGATCATATTGAAGGTTTTTCATTCAAATCACCACTAAAGGTTTGCAATACAAAAATGTTATTTTCTACCTGAAAATTGTACAATCAATGAAAATTGCTGTTTTCTTGTATCTGGTATAGTATTTTACCAGAAGTGTTTAGCATTGTATGGATGTTACTACAATATATATGTGTTTTTGTTACACACATTTCCATATCTGTATAGTATAGATAAATACTCAATACTGAATTTGTTCAGGGGTATGTGCAATTACAGATCCATAGAGGCATTATTAAATAGAATGACAAATTACAATATCAGAGTTGCTTATTAAACAATGTTGAACAATTGTGATTGTTTGAGAAGTAATTATTTATTAACTGAGAGAGCTGTGCAGGGTGACAGCGAGTGGAGAGCTAGTACACACACAAAGCTGTTTACACACACACACACACAGACTCAAACACTGAAGGTCAGACTGACCACACACTCTCATCAAGTCACACACTTCCTCTGGCCAACGGCTCGGGTACAGCTGTTGGATGGGGATGTGAGCATATGCCCCTCAGCGATTGGCTGGTGGTGTAATGATGTAGAAGTGCCCTGCACCCGTCCTTCACCCTCACAGTCATGATACAGTATAACCAGGGAAAAATGAAAAACGGGTTTACGCAGGTTTTTTTTTCCACTTGAGTAACCAAGTTAATGTGTGTGATGAAGTAACTGGTGCAAAACTAACATTAATATTCCTGGATTTATTTTAGAGTCATGTACCTTGTAATTTCACCCCTCCACTCACGGCTGCATAAAAGCATAGTGACAAAAGGCCAGAGAAAATAACCCATGTGTGATATTTCATGAGTGAAACGAAGCACACACAAAGAGACACTTTCTGTATCTGAGCACCGCCACCAGGAAAGCAGGGGATACAACTGAGAGAGTGACTCAGAGCAAGAAACATGACTCACTGATATCTAACCACCAATACACAGAAATACGAGGATGTGTGATCTTGATAGTGTTGAGCAGAAACACAGGTCTATCTGTCAGTAGTACAATAAATTTATCACAGGTAAAGAAGGAGTTGTGTAGAACACAAGGCCCAAAGTGAAAAAAAAAACCTTCTCTAATACACTTCAGTTAGATGTAGAATATACAGTATGATCCGATGTTTTATACACTACATTACTATAATGTTGGTTTTGCCGAAATGCTGTGCTGCATTTTCAGGCCCAGTGCGGCTTTGCCATGAAACTCTCCCGTCCAAACCAGTCCTTCTGTGTTAGTGAAAGCCCCTTCTCCCTCCAACCTAGAAATACACATCAGGTAAAACATCTAAAATCTTATATTTGATATAACTGTGCAGCCAAAACAATAATAAAAATCAATGCCAAAAGCCATAACTAATGATAACTGTCACTATCTATCACTCTACTGATTATTTTTCTTGATAAATCATCACAAATAGGGAAAAATTATGCAGAATGATTGATTTAGTATCGCATAAGACACAAAATAAAACCAAAGCTCAAACTAGGTTTAAGATATATTATCAAAACAGTCACTGATTAATTATGTTGGATGACTTATTGATTCATTGACTAATGTACAATAGTTCTGAGCCTCTCTGCTGCTGCTCTATTCTGATCATAAAAGAGGGCTGATCTGAAACACATGCACATAAAAGAGCACTAAACTGCAGTATAATCGTATGAAAACTCTTACTAGGGTTAGCTCTTTTCAGAAAGCATTACAGGAATGACACAGTAAATGCCAAATACTGATAGCTTTTTACCTGTTCTTGCTAAAGTGACCTTTGTAAGTAGAGCCGTCTGGGAAGGTATATGTTCCCGTGCCATGGTACATGTTGTCTTTGAATTCTCCTTCATATAGTGCTCCAGAAGGATGCTGCAAGGTCCCTCTACCATGCATCTGGGAGAAGGGACAGAGGGAGACAGAGAACAAGCATGACTAACTGCAGAGAAATTACAATCATCCAGGCCTTAGTCATAGACTTCAGATGAGCATTTAGACATATAGTTAATGCATACCTTGTCCTGATGCCACTCGCCAGTGTATATGATCCCATCTGCTGAGGTGTGTTTACCAACACCACTCCTCATCAGTGCTCCAGATGTAGACCTGCTGCACTCCCCCTCTGTGGACAGAGGAGATGTTGTCACAGACCTAATGTGATGTGTAATGTAAATGTTCAACTGTATCATCAGTTAACACTCACCATATCTTTCCCCAGTTGGGAAAATGTAAGATGCATTTATAGATTGTTCTCCTGCAAACAAACAGACATATTTACCTCAAGCACCTTAATTGTCAGATGCTAATTTTTCCAACACGGATATTTACCATGAAGATTAAAATAATTCCTTTCCTTGTTGTCTGAAAGTGAAAAGGTAACAAATTTAGATAGCAGATAGGAAAGACATAAGAAGATGTGTGTGTCCTTGAGTGTTAGAAATCAAATCTTCATAATCACACCCCACCAGACATCCGTGACAGCTTTCCCCAGCTGGCAGATGGCTGCCAGAACCGACAACAAACGTTGTGTACTGGCCAATTTCTATGATGCAAAAAGTCAAACAACTAATTAAAAGGTTGTGGGAAGGACACAAGCTAACGGTATGCTATTTTTGTTCACTCATTTGCCCTAAAAATAACCAGTCCTGTCTACTCTAAAATAGGTACTCCGCTGTCTGTGTCGTACTAACAGCCCGACGCATGCCGTTACCATGGTTACATTTTTGGTGCAGCCCTAGTTTTAAAAAAGAGTTTTTTTCATATAAAAAAAAAAAGTTTAGCTCAACATATGTTACATTTAATTTATTCCAATGATTTTCATATATTGCTTTTAAATATTAAATTTACCAAATATTACACATTTTCTTCCTCTAACGTTTCCGAACACCGGAAGAGAAACTTTGAACCCCGAGTTTTGACCAATGAAAGAGACGCAGGCTACCGGTGGTTTGCACAGCTGTCTCAGGTATGTTCTCACTTGTTATGAAAGTAAAGTTTTTCAACAACTTTTATTCTTTAACGGTTATAATTTAGCTCACTATGTTTTTGTGGCGTTCTTAATCATTTAACCTCTCGACCTGACTTGTGAGGAAGCCTTTCACAACTAAGCTAACGCTAGCTTGATGACTCAAAAGTGAGGAGTGAGCCTGCTAGCTTGCTAGCTAGTTCAAGCTTGATACTTGAAACTGACTCAGATATCAGTCCCAACACAATAAGACGTTATTTCTAAAACGAGCAATATAATGCTCTTTCATAACTTCCTAATAAAACACAGTGTCAGCTAGTCGGGCAAGTAAAATGGTCATTGCCGTCGTTTGGTTATTTGTCTGCGTGCTTCGTTTGATTGCATAATTCTAGCCACCAGCGCTGTGTGTCAGCCACCACCTCATTGCTCCCACTTGAACTGGTGTGCCACCCGACAGCTATGTGCGACTCTTGTGCTCTGCAGTTGATGTACAGTAGCTGCCTGCTTTGCCTGGATTCGCAGCTAGCAGCTCTCTCTGACGTATTCAGGATTATTGGATACTCCCAAGGTTGGGAGGATTTATTCAAACAATGCATTTTATGTCTCTATTCACAGATTGTTGGCTGCTATGAAAGGACAGTGATTGAAGGTGAGTACACTCGAGTTTTACAGCAGTGTATTATAAGTAATCCATTACGTGTTGGTGTTGATAGTGTGAAGCTAGACTGCTTTAAAATAAATTATGTGTGATCAAAGTGTTCATAAATGTTTTCACAGAGAAATGAATGCAAGGAGAAGAGGTGGGAAGCCCAACAGAGGAGGGGGGAGATTTAACAAGTCAAGAGGAGGTGGAGGTGGAGGCAGAGGCGGTGGAGGCGGAGGCGGGAGTGGAGGTGGAAGTAGGAAAGGGGGAGCTGGTCTATGGGATGATGGGGATGATTTCAGCCTTGATTTTGGACCCTCTCGTTCCAGCAGGTATAAATTCATAATTGAAGAATGAATTATCAAATTAAAAATGATCACACTCATTTCATCTCCTCACTTACATCTCATTGTTCTCCTCTCTGTTTACCTGGCTGTGTCTCCAGACCTGGCAAAGGACGAGGCGGTGGCAGCCGTGCTGGTGGCAGGGATGGAGGTAGAGGGAGAGGAGGGAGGGGAGGGAGAGGAGGTAGGGGAGATAGGGATCGAGATAGTCATCGAGATGGCAATCGAGATAACCATGGCCGAAGCAATTGGAAAAGCAGCAGTAAGGCTCTCCCAAGTTCTCTGGCGAGGATCAGAACGTGCCCAAAGTCAGGGGAGGGAATCAAGTCGGAGGTGAGCACCATGCCCTTGCAGAGGATCTTCATGACTAATGAGAACCAAGAACAACTGAAAGAGCTGCTGCGGGATCTGCAGAGTGCAGATTTTGATGAGCCCTATGAGTAAGTACATTCTAGTAAACATGCATGGGATAGGCTGCACCCCTTTGTCTGTTGAGAAAGGCTAATTCAAATGCTTGAAAATAAAAGTTTTCATGAAGTGATGTTTTTTACCCATGTTTTTTTTTAACTAGTCTTCCCTCTCTCCCTCAGTGAATCAGGTTCAGATTATTCGGGGGGAGAAGAGGATGAGGAGGAATATGATGAGTTGGATCACCGTGATGAAGGCCAGTTTTGGGCCACTAATGATGAGCCTGTGGAGAGAGCAGACAGCCCATCATATGAGCCAGAGTCTGACGATGAACGGCCAACCCCTGAGCCTGTCATCTCCTTATTTGCCATAGGGAAACTCTGCAGGTGATGTTCAGATTTGTCTTTTCTTTCATTACAGATTTTGTAGGTACTTAGAATTATCTTGAAATTAATCGAGTAGGTTTATTTTTTTTCAAAGTTGTTCTGTCAGGAACCTAAACAACTAAGCCTTGTATATATTTACCTTGTCTTCTACCCCATCTGTTTTGTCACATTTCCTTTTTGTAGGTTTGGGTTTGACAGGGAGCGCAGTAAGCTGGCACTGGAGTCTGGTGGCGGGGAATTCGGGGCCACTTTGGAACAACTCCTCCACCAGGTTTTTAGTGAGCGCTACGGCCAGAAAGCAGTTTCCCCTGACGGCCTCGAGGGGGTGCCTATGGATGAGTGTTTGAGCCAGAGGCAGGAGGAAGCTCTGGCTCTAGCTGCCATTTATGGTGAGCGCTTCAGTGAACGCATTGCTAATGCAGTCTGGACTGTAACCCTGGATCTCTCATTCCTCTCAGACAAGAATAGCAAGAAAGGTGGGGCAGTTGGCAGTCGAGGTGGAGGAGGATCTGTTAATATCCGTGATGTCTGCAGATTCTACCTGAAAGGGCAAGGCTGCCGCTTTGGGGACAAGTGCAAGTTTAAACACCAACTTCCCACCAAAGGGAGGTCTGGGGCTGATTCCCCAGACCTGAAGGGTCCAAGCCAGCCTGGATTCAGCAGCTATTCTCCTCCTGAGTATGAACTAGAGGTCCGTTTCCCCAAAGGAAATCGTTACCCATTTCAGGCACCAATAGTTGCCTTCAGCACCAACGACGAGTATGTTGGAGCTGCAGTGAGGCTCACCTTGACTGAGCAATTATTTGGAGAGGCGCTTGCTGCAGCAAAGAGCAGCGAACCTGTTGTTTACACTCTGATCACTTTGTGTGAGGATGAAGCTACCATGAAGGAACTGCTGGCTGTCAGTCATCACAAATACAGCACACCGCCAGCTGTTGTGGTGGCAACTCCACCCTCACTCGCCATAGCAAAGAGTAAGAGTGTGAGGAGCAATGCCGCAGAGGAAAGCAGGACTAGTAGTAATAATCACTCTAACAGCAGAAGGACTGCTCCACCCAACAACCAGAGACCCATGGATTGTGAGTCAAAAAGATTATTTACTTATTGATTATTTATAGTCTGTTTTCATTAAACACAGCTTAGAATTGTATTTATGTGCTTCTGCATTGAATCAATCACCTCTGTCTTTAAAGTGAAAGAGACGGGAGAGGCAGAGGAGCTGGATGAGAGGGAGGAAGATGATGAAGATGAGGTTGTCCCAGTTGAGAGCGAGAGTTACGTTAATCTGAGGAAGAAGATGGTAAATAAGCACAACCTGAAGATAGACAACCTACTGCAAGAAAATGGAAAGCTGTGCCGAGAGTTCCAGAGGAAAAAGGTAAAAGAGAAGTGCTGTGATTGCCAAAAAAAAAAAAAATCGAACATCCTATTTTAACATTTTCTCACTCTACATCCTTTCCAACTCTATGTATATATTGTGATGAATTGCTGTTATTTCATTTTTGTCTTCACCCAGTCATCCAGGCGCTTCAGGTCCATGCTGGATCAGAGGAAGAACCTGCCGGCTTGGCAAGAAAAAGAGAACATCTTAGACCTGTTAGACCAGTGTCAGGTGCTTGTGGTCAGCGGGATGACAGGGTGAGTTACACAGAGAAACCCCAAGCATTGGTATCAACCTACTGCTCAGTAGCATGGTGTTTTGTATGTACAAGGATGTATGGAAAATTGTAAGTGGCTTCATGTACTCTAACCTGACTTAATTTGTTTTTCCTTTCGATATTTAAAAACGATGCAAATATTCTTTTGTTGCTTTTTTTCTATTTCACAGCATCAGAAGCCCAATATTTAAAAAATAAAAAAAATACATTCTATTCCTGACTATCTATATAATTCTATTCAATGTTTATTTTCTGTTTACTTCTCTGCAGGTGTGGTAAGACCACCCAGATCCCTCAGTTCATTCTGGACGCCTCATTAGGTGGTCCAGCGCAGCAGGTGGCCAACATTATCTGTACCCAACCACGCCGCATTTCTGCCATTTCTGTGGCTCAGAGAGTGGCACAGGAACGTGCAGAGTGTCTGGGTAACTCAGTTGGATATCAGATCCGCCTGGAGTGTGTCAGGGTATGGGCACATTCAACATACACATTCAATATATGGAATAAATTAAGCTTTTAGTCACAGGGTCCAAATGATTCAGAATAAAATTCAACTTTAATTCTCTAAAAGCTCCTGAATATGACATTTTCAAATCACTAATGAAACCTAAGTGTATGTAACCAAGCTTTATATCATAAAATTTTCTTTTCCGTCAGACGTCTGCCACCAGACTGCTGTACTGCACTACAGGCGTGTTACTGAGAAGACTTGAGAGTGAGGCAGACCTCAAAGGAGTCACACACGTGATTGTGGATGAGGTACACGAGCGCACAGAGGAGAGGTGAGATGGTGCAGATCATTCATGTAGAGTATGGTGCAGAAAGTGTGCATTCATGCTCCTTACTTCACAGCTTTAGAAATAAAGTTGATCCCTTCTCGAATTCACTTTTTTAATGGCTGGTTTCTTTCTCACTTTCTTGTCTTTCCGTCATATCCTCATTTTTTATCAGTGACTTCCTGCTGCTGGTGCTCAAAGACCTGATTCTGCAGAGACCAGACCTGAAGATTATTCTCATGAGTGCCACACTTAATGCCAACCTCTTTTCTGAATATTTCTACAACTGTCCCTCTGTCCACATACCAGGTAATAAATGTAGTATCTATTGTACACATATCCTGAATCATATTCCTCTCATACATCTTTTTTTTTCCCCCTGTCAATGAACATCTCTCGTTCAGGGCGTACTTTTCCTGTTGACCAGTTCTTTCTTGAAGATGCCATTGCTAAAACCGGGTAATCACATTCTCCTACACTTAAGTAACTTCAACTGATAACTGTTTTTAAACTGTTCCGATCTATAAATGCATAAGAACGTAATTAATTGTCTGTTTCTTGTACTGTCTTAATTCACTTTTCTCTCATTTATTTTCCCAGCTATGTCATTGAGGATGGCAGCCCTTACATGCGCTCAGGGAAACAGAATTCGTCTTCCACAGGTGGACGAACAAGCAAAGGAGAACCAAGGGACATGGTTGACGACTTGGGTGATGACATGTGGAACTTCATGTCTTTCTGTAAGAAGGACTTTGTCAAAGACTCAATCCCAGACCAGCAGCTCAGCCTGCAGGATCTAACGGTCAGATACAAAGGTAAGTTGAGAACAAGTATCATAAACTGAACTATTGTGCTGTATAGGGTCTCTACCTCCTGGGTCTTACTTAAACAAACTGTTGCTGCCTATCCATGCATTAATACCACATTTTGTTTTGCTATTGGTGCAGATACTAAGAAGTCTGTGCTGAAGGCCATAGCTGCAATGGACCTGGACAAGATCAACATGGACTTGGTGGAGAGCATTTTGGAGTGGATTGTAGATGGAAAACACAACTACCCTCCAGGTAAAAATCGCCCACATAATACATACTCAGCCATGTCAAGCTGAGTCATGGACACTTGGGGAGTGAAGTTTTGCTATGTTGGTGTAACCTTGTGGTTTCTGTGCCCAGGTGCAGTGCTTGTGTTTTTGCCAGGCCTGGCTGAGATCAAGATGCTCTATGAACAGCTCCAGTCCAACAGAATGTTCAACAACAGAGGCGCAACCAGGTCAGTGTCTAAAGGCATGTTTGTGTTTTTACGGCAACTTCAATTATTTTTATTGTTTCGTATTTACAAAGTGATGTATCGCATCAAAATTCATATTCTGTAGTATTTCCTAGTTTCTTAGTTTTCCTTTAAAAACAAAACAAAAAACAAGGGCATAGGATCCTTAGTTAACTACAGTATGACAGGGTGTGAAATCATGTACAGTCTCATTTTGCAAATAAAAACTGAAAAATCTCAGCTATCAACAATCTCTGTAGGTAAGACCATTTGTTTTTTTTTAAGTTATTTTTTATGGCATTTTTTTGCAGTTGTTCCGATAGTGACAGTGAGGAAGAGTCAGGAAAGTCAGGGAGAGAGAGAGGGGATAACATGCAGCAAAGGGCCACAGATCTTACCCCCAGATAGGATCATTTGTGGTATATAGTACTATACCGGTACTGTACAGAATGTATACTGCTGTGTCTTATTTCCATAGTTAATCATAGTGAGAAATGAATAGTCGTTACTGGTCAAACGCTAATGTCTGTGAGTGTTCATCCCCACATCAGGTGTGTGGTGTACCCACTTCATTCAACCTTGTCCAATGAGGAGCAACAGGCAGTTTTCAGTCGGCCCCCAGAGGGTGTCACGAAGATTATCATCTCCACCAACATCGCAGAGACCTCTGTAACCATTGATGACGTGGTATATGTCATTGACTCTGGCAAGATGAAAGAGAAAAGGTAAACTAATGTTAAGCTAAAATGAGCAGATATTATGTTGACTATTTTGATATACTATTTGTAACTTTTTGATAACAATGGCTGTGAATTGTGTTACATTTTTGTTGCCACACAGTTTTTAGAATCGACTTACAATCAGATTTAACATTAATTATTTTAATTTAGGAATTATTTTGATTTATTGTTTTCAGATATGATGCATCTAAAAGCATGGAGAGCCTGGAGGACTCATGGGTTTCTCGGGCCAATGCACTGCAGAGGAAGGGTCGAGCAGGTCGTGTGGCCTCGGGTGTCTGCTTCCACCTCTTCACCAGCCACTGCTTCCAACACCAGCTGGCTGAGCAACAGCTGCCTGAGATCCAGAGAGTTCCCCTGGAGCAGCTCTGCCTCCGGTAGATCCATCTGTTTGCTCTTTGCACAGTGCCAACCTGCTTTGTTGTCTCTGTAAATGTGAATAATAGAGGTTTATGTATGACAAGGGTATTCAGATTTGTGATCGAAAATGCCACCTGAGAAAAATGGCCAGGACATGGGGGGGTTTTGTCCAATCTGCTTGGGTCATGAGAGTCCCCTCCTAGGCCTTAACTGTGGCACTCTCTGATTTTAGGATAATGAAAACAGTTGATTTCCATGCTAGTATATACCATTCCACCTTCTCTCTGACAGAATCAAGGTACTGGACGTGTTTGCCGAGCAGACTTTGGAGTCTGTCTACTCTCGGCTCATTGAACCTCCGGCTATGGGAAGCTTGGACGCAGCCAAGCAGCGCCTGCAGGACCTGGGAGCTCTGACTGCAGATGAGAGGTTGACCCCGCTGGGATACCACCTGGCTTGCCTGCCCGTTGACGTGCGCATTGGGAAACTCATGCTGTTTGGTGCCATCTTTCGCTGCCTCGACCCAGCACTCACCATCGCTGCCAGTCTGGCCTTCAAATCACCATTTGTAAGGAACCCATGTGCCACTGTTGAGAGGCCATATGTGTCACTTTTCAGATCATTTATGTCACAGCCACATGTACATCCAGTATAAAATACAGTTGCTTAAGCAGATCATTCATCCTTGCATTTATTTTTTAACAGAGAAGAACCCACATAATGGTTATTATTCACATTTAAGTGTCTTATTCTGTAGAAATAGTGTCTAAAGTTGGTCTTGTGTCTGTTTTTGAGGTGTCTCCATGGGATAAGCGAGATGAAGCCAATGAGAAGAAACTGGCCTTTGCCTTGGCCAATAGCGACCATCTCGCTTTGTTACAGGCATACAAGGTACTGCCTGGGTTCATTTATTATAAATAGTATGAATAGTATTGATCTGTTAGACTGTTGGCGTAGCCTTTGAATCTAGGAAGTTTCTTGATGTGATGGATTTTTCCTCTGTTGCAGGGATGGTGCTGCGCTGCAAAGACGAGTAACCGGGCCGGCTTCCTTTACTGCAGGGAGAACTTTCTGTCTTGGCGAGGTTTACAGGTTAGGCGGCGCTGTCTGAGGCAATCTATTCTCACCTATTATTGTGTAATGCTGTTACTGTAGAGCTCCTGGGCAGCAAGCCAGGCAGTAGAGCAGTGTTTAATATACTGAACATGTTTTCCTTTGAATTTACCACCTGCAGGCATTAAAAAAATCTAAACCTCCATATAGCAGAATAGCTTTTAAGCTTTAAAACAACTGACATTAATGTAGTTCTTGAGTTTAATTGTGTTTAATTTTTTTCTTAATCTTACATTTCTTAAAATGTGTGCCGTGACGTGTGCAGGAGATCGCCAGTCTGAAGAGGCAGTTTGCTGAGCTGCTGTCTGACATTGGCTTCATCAAGGAGGGACTGAGGGCCAGGATTATAGAGCGCATGTGCTCTAATGGCACTGATGGAGTTCTAGAGGCTACTGGCCCTGAGGTAACACACACACACACACACACACACACACACACACACACACACACACACACACATTATAGTGCCGAAAGTGTTAAATTTGTTGTTGCAATATACGCTAAGATATATGGTTGTATGATATTTATTAGTCAGCTGCTTTTATCTGGCTTATTTTATAGAGAATTTATTTCAGTTTTATAAGGTGCACAGTCTGTTTTTAAGTGCACAGATATGTTTTTTTGGACTCAACAGTCTATCCTTAGTCTTGAAGAAAAATTGATAATAATGATAAATGTCATATCTTTCCAGGCTAACCTGAACTCAGAAAACATTCGGCTGATGTCCGCCATGCTATGTGCTGCCCTCTATCCCAACGTGGTGCAGGTGATTATTCATTCTTGCTGTTTGAATAGAAAACTGAAAGCCAGTGATAGCAATATAAATTGGCTCATGCCAATAGGCTTTACACTCCTGCTCTGTGTTTGACAATGTGATCCAGGTACGAGCTCCTCAGGGGAATTACAAGATGACCAGCAAAGGAGCAATGAAGATGCAACCTAAAGCCAACGAGCTTCGCTTCATGACCAAGAACGACGGCTGTGTTCACGTGCACCCCTCATCTGTCAACTACAATGTGAGATAAAAAATCAAAAGATGGGGCATTGCATTCAATAGATAAACAGAGAAACAAGTCCTGTGACTCTTCTTGGTCTTTCAGGTTCGTCACTACAACAGCCCCTACCTGGTTTACCACGAGAAGGTGAAAACGAGCCGTGTCTTCATCAGGGACTGCAGCATGGTGTCTGTTTACCCGCTAGTGCTGTTAGGAGGTGGTCAGGTCAATGTGGAGCTGCACAAGGGAGAGTTTGTCATCTCCCTGGATGATGGATGGATCCGATTTGCTGCCGCCTCTCATCAGGTCAGTGATAAGAGTGACAAAGGTTTGAGTAATTTAGAATCACAGGAACAAAGTTATTTATCTTTCCACATATCCTTAAAAGGTCCATTGCAAACATTTTTGGGATGATGTTGTAAAAAGTTTACAAGCTGTTTGTAAACCTGTTAAATGTACTTTAAAGATTTAATAGGCTTTTACTCCAAAGTAAACAATGCACTATAGCCAAGCCACATATATTATCACATAAAAATCATTATGTAAACATAATAATGATAATAAATTCTTTGCACAAAATTACAAATCAACTTGGTGCTGAATATGGTGTGTGTGTGTGTGTGTGTGTGTGTGTGTGTGTGTGTGTGTGTGTGTGTGTGTGACCCAGGTGGCTGAGCTGGTGAAGGAGCTGCGCTGGGAGCTAGACCAGCTGCTAGAGGACAAAATTAGGAACCCGAGCATGGACCTGTGCAGCTGCCCCCGCGGATCCCGCATCATCCACATGATCGTCCACCTCATCTCTACACAGTAGCTCTGCTCCCTAACAAACCTTTTTTGTCCCTTTTTATCACCTTCAAGGGCTTAAATGCATGGAGCTCTGCAGTATAAATGTCTTTGTACTCCTGCAGCACTGCTACATACTTAATTTTAATATCTTAAATCATTACTTAAGAAAAACAGGCTGAACAACCCTGAAACTGGTTAAAATTTCTATTGTATTTTTTAGAGACAGATCAGCTTGGCAGATATTGTACTTGAATTGAGGTCCTCTGGTGGAGGGACAGTCACCACACCACCCTGCTGCCACCTGGCACTTTACCACAAGTATCAGTTTACACAAAGCTATTATTGTGTTGCTGCACCAGAGGCTTTTTAAAGCAAATTATACCTTGAAAATAAAAAAAATGGCTCTATGCAGGTTAATCCACAAACCTCCAGCATTGTTACTACTGGAATTAAGCGCTTGTCTTATTTTGATACCTAGGAATCACAACTGTAGAAAAGCTTTTTTCTTTGATGCCATACTACTACTGTATGTGCAGTAAATTGGCACATTGATTGTGAATTTGATGTCAGATACAATTTGTATACATTGCATTTTTATTTTAGGTTGTGTGTACAGTATCTTGCTCACAACTGAGAATTTTCTTGGGTCCATATTGGATGTCTTTACTCACAGTACCTGCTTACTTGTTATGGTTGTGGATATTTATTTGTAATGCATGGTTGACAGTTCCAAGAGCTTGTGCATGGTATTTAGTTCTTTTACATTAACTGAATGTATTTAAATGTTACAGTGATGTCAAAACCACACTTTCACAATGTGAATTCAAGGGCTTTTTAAATCAGGAGAAGGTGGTGGATGTGGAGTCACCAAAGAACCTGAAAGCTTATTGTCTTAACAAGTGAGGAACTGCACACTGCACTAAAAATAAAAAAGAAATTATATTTGGCTGTTGATTTTTCTTTGCTCTTACCTCTTGCACAAATTTTTTGCTAAGTTTTGTGTTGTACTTGAAACCTAGCTGCCTCTTGGATGCAGCAAACAAATTTACTGGCTTGTGGAAGAGGCCAGCCCCTTCATTCATGAGTCCATTCAGTCTCTATGACAACAGACATAAACATATGGGGTATCGCTGTCCTAGTTGAAGCCATTCAGTTGCCACTTACAACAGTGCCAAGTCCAGAGCTGGTAAGATATATGTATTTTTTATTTGTGCTTAAGCTGTTTGAGAGGGCACATACTATGTATTCATTAAAGCATCGTTTTTAATCATAAAATAGTCACCTGCTGCTTTTTATGGCATTCTATAGTATTTGTCTTGTTTTTCAGATGGGTAAATAATCTCTCATCACACTGGATGTGACCTTGAAGTTTTTCACTATGGTAAAGAATATTTAACTTTTGTTCCATGTAAACTATTAGTTCAATGCTAACTGTTCAGTATGATCACGGGAGGAACCAAACCAAAACCACTTGTATTTTTTTCAAAGCCACCCAAATCCAGGAAATCAAGGTCCCACAGTTCTAGGCCTGCCAAGACGACTGGGAGTCCAAAAACACCCAAAAAGAGGTCCTCTAGTGCCAAATCCACCAAGACAGATGTGGACATCCTCAGCCCAGCAGCCATGGAGAATATCTACTACATTGCTCATAATGCGGTGGACTGTCTGGAGTTCAGAGGCTTTGGGTGGCCACACTCAAACAAAAAGAAGAAAAAGAAAAAGGGAACAAAAAGAAAAAAGAAAAAGTAAATCAGAATTTTTTGCCAAAGTTAGACTTTTTTCTCATGGTTAAGGGGATAGTTTCACTTAAATACCTTGGTAATAGCATCATCTAGTGGACAAATCATAACACATCCCAATTTAAACATGTTACGAGAGCTAGAGTTAGTGTAATGCAGCAATATGGAAATATATTAATACATATATTAAATATATATATATATTAATGCATGTTATAACAGAAAAATGTCACATAATCCACGAGGCAAAGACTAACATTTTTATCAGCAACTTTATTGAAAGTTGAATTAGTCAGAATTGTTTTCACTCATATCGTAAAAGGCTTGGCAGCAGCTTTTGACAAATTGGAAGCTTGTGAAAGAATCTCTTTCAACTTAGCAGAATAAGACAGAGAAGAGCAAATGTATACTCAAGTAATATTCATTTTAAAGAACATTATGTGGAGATAATGAATGTCATGTGTAAATTAGAACACCATAGTGCATCATAGAAAAGGCCAGCCAACATTGCCATGATACTGGACATAAAGTGTTCCCACTAGTTATTTATAATGTTCTTTAAATCCAGTCTTGGATCAGCAATTTATCTTACAAAAATAGGCTACTATGAGAACATGCCTATAAAACTAAGGGAAGAAACAAATACTGTTCCAGGCACTGTTAATATTCTCATATTTTACATTATATGTCCCTTTATCAAATGTACACTCATTATACCATAACCCTGTAAAATAAATAGTTTCTCTGCAGAGTCAATCTGGTATTGCTTGCAACATGGTCCTGCTGTGCTCACTCTGGGGGCTTCTTCTTGGCCTCCACATCTTTCTTAAAAGCTTCAATTTTCTTGGCTATGTTAGGGACCTAGGAAAGAAAAAGCATTACAGTCAGTACATCTGGTAAGTGTATATAGTTGTATTAGGTACACCTTGCCAAAACTAAATGCAACTTATATAACAACTTCGTAATTTGTGAGTGTTATAATGTTCAGTTTTTGTTGCAAATGTTTAACATACAATCTTACATTGTACTGGACCTATACTGAGGTGTTTTTATTATTATGTTCAATATATATTCAATGTATCACGAAGGATGGCCCAGCTAACCTAACTAAAACAGATGCAACAAAAACGTAACATTGTAACATTAAAAAGATTTAGGTTGTTATGTTGTATGCGATTGCACTAGTTTGAACCAGGTGTACCAAATGAAAATAACAACTGATGTAGGTCATTGAAGTGGAATAGCTCAAGGACAGGTCTCCAGACACCCTTGGTTTACCGGAAGGAGGGTGTGGCAGAGATTGGACAGTTAAACAAGCAAGTAACTTTACTAACTCGTTGAAATCCAATTGTCAAGGTTTATAAATAAAGACTAAAATCAGGCAAACTTACATCATAGTTTTGAGCGAGGTACATCCCCACAACATTCCCCAGGGTGAAGCCAGCCTGGAAGATGGAACAAAAAATGTCATTAGAGGAAATATCTTATCTACCGATAACTTCAAGCAACATTTGCAAACTCATTCTCATGTTTATTTAACGTAGTAGCATAGTTAACTGTTAAATTTGTGGCGGTTGACTTTTATCTTACTTTACTAGAACAGAAAACTTCAATTCGCTGCTACTGCTACAGCTATGTCTACTGACAGGCAGTTACCATTATGCTAATACGTTAGCTAGGCTAGCTTCGTTGACATCTCTAAGCATCCAGACAAATGTCAAGTACGACAATGTCCATTTAGCTCACCAGGAACTGTAGCATGGTGGAATAAGGAAGTCACTACAGGACTATCCACAGCAAACTAACCTACTGACTAAAAAGCAGCCAGTAAGTTCAGAGCTAAACAAGGTAAATCGACCAAGTCGCTTGGCTAATGAAGCTAGCTTGTCATCAACAATGAGTGTACGCATGCGCGAGAAAATAGTCTCACGTTATTTTTCAGAGCAGACGAATTGTAGTCCTTTTCCTCAAACTGAGCTATAGTTGTTCCTCACTTGAGAACTACAATTCCCAGTGCCGCGCAAAATCTCTCGCCCGTGCAGTGGGTGTTGCTGCAATGGTGGCTTTTGTGGGACATTGAATGACTTTGGCTCCATCACGAAAATAACCGGTTTATTCATTTTATTTACAAAACGTGAGCATGGAGGCTCTTATCCCCGTTATAAACAAGCTCCAAGATGTGTTCAATACAGTGGGCGCCGATATTATACAGCTGCCGCAGATAGCAGTAGTTGGGACTCAGGTAAGACGCTGTGGTTGGGAGCATTTTGTGATTAGCGGCTGTCATGCTAGCAAGATAACCTTGCTTTAATATCATGCATGCATGAATAAAGATAGCATTATAATAAGAGTTATACTAGCCGCGAATAATTTGTACAATACAACATATTCAGGTACCAGAATAAATTTACTGAGGCTACATAGAGACCATTGTAGATGCAGAGAGCACTGCTAAAACCCCACTAGATATTTAACTAGACTGCTGCAAACCTCATTTGCAAGTCTGCACTGGCAGTGGCAGTGAAGTCTATTTTAATCATCTCAATCACTGCTATTTTAAGAGCCTCATCCACACACTAACCTCTGTTGGCTAAACCAGGTCAATGCTTGTGCAAAAGACAGGTGCAATTAGCTGTGTTGTTTCTATCCCTGGTCCACCATGGTTCCATATCAGGGCTATGCTGGATTTGGTGTCTTAAATTGGGAGGTAGATGCAGTCCCTGATTTATCCCACATCTAACTCATGTCTCTATTTGTATTTTGTGTCTCCAGAGCAGCGGTAAGAGCTCTGTGCTGGAGAGCCTGGTCGGAAGGGATCTGCTGCCTCGTGGGACTGGCATCGTAACCAGGCGACCTCTCATCCTCCAGCTGGTCCATGTGGATCCTGGAGACGCCAGGAAAAATGATGACAGCGGTAGGTACCAACATCCCTGAGATCTCCAACAAGCAGTCCACTGTTTTAGATATTGCCTCCTGTGCAAGGCATGTTTGGATGCTGTTTGCATATAATGCAGCAGAGTTTTCATATTTGCTCTTGCACAGTATTTATGTTATTATACACACATTTGGAGGGATTGTGCCCATAATTGTTGGTGTACAGTATATAAAAAGTCTTCATATGATTTTCTGGTCCTCAGTATGCAGACACTAGTTCTAAAGCTCTGTCATTGTTTTTCAAATCATTTGCAGATGCCAGGGTGTGAAAAAGCACTGTGCTACTCAAAGGTGCATTGTACAGCTGTCCTCACATTTAAATACCCTGACTTAGTGTCCTAGTTCTGCTCCCTCCTTCACAAAACTACACCTGTCATTCCAGCTGCCTTATTCACAGGACTAGTATCTGTCGTCAGGTGTCTGTCCTTTCTGTAGGTCCAATTTTAGTGGTGCTTGCTTAGCCTCCTGCACACAGTAGTTTAACACCTGTGTTTTTCCACCTCGAGAGTGCTAAGTGAATAATATTTGACCCATACTGTTTTCTTGTTGTTCACAGGTAGAGAAGGTGAAGAGTGGGGCAAGTTTCTTCACACAAAAAATAAGGTATGGGTTTGTGTAATGTAAATCATTTGAGTAACAGCCTTGGTCCTTGCTTGTTTTTGTAAATTTTTCCTTTTCCTTACACAGATCTACACAGATTTCGATGAAATCAGGCAAGAAATTGAAAATGAAACGGAGCGAATATCAGGGAATAATAAGGTGAGATGTGGATGGAGGAGGAAGAGGACATTCTTTATGTTTTGTAATCCAGACCTACAGGATTTACTGCACAAATGACATGTGTCTTACATCTCAAATGATTGGGTTTCAAGGAAGTGCTGTTGATGGGGAAACAAATCTATGATGTATATTATTACTGGCAGCAAATTCGGTTTGCCCGCTGTCTGGTATGACCAAACAAGTCAACTACTTACAAAGCACATTTTCAAACAAAAGGAAGAAGAAACAAAGAAGAATAAAGAAGAAATTTCTGACAAGACAAAATATTTAAAGAAAATACATGTGACACCAGTGACAGAAAGATTAGCATGATGACCTTGTGATGGAACGAGAGGTGGAGGAGATCTGAAGTCATGAGAAGATTTTAAATAATAACATATTCAAAACTATATAAACTAAACTATATAAATATAAACGTTTTGGGCTACCAGTACTCAACTTCAACTGTGTTCCCTGTCCCAGCAATCACCATCATTGCTTGGATTAGGAAAAGAAGTTGCAACTCAAGGAACAGGTTAAAAATCATTTTCATCATGCAGCGGGTGACAATTTCTTTTTTTCATCCACATAGTTTCAAATACTGCTGGGTATTTGTCTTTCAGAGAACTGAAATGTAAGGTGAGACAAGAGCTAGCAGACAAGCAGCGGCGTCAGAACACTGCAAGAGAATCAAAATGCTACCTATTATATCATTATCACCCAAACTGACAGCAAGTAGGCAAAGTTTGTGCTCTAGCAAAACTTAGTTTGTAAATTCTTTTAACATGTTCTATAAAACAGTGTTAAGCAACACAGTACACATCTGTTCTGTCTCTTCCCTCTGCAGGGGATCAGTGATGAACCCATTCACCTGAAGATATTTTCTCCTCACGTTGTCAACCTCACACTGGTGGATCTGCCAGGAATTACTAAGGTAACTCATGCTGTACTCTCTCCTCACCAAGACAAGGCTTTGATCACCGCTGCAACAACCAATTACTGAAAAATGTAAAACCGAAAACACCTATAAGCCAGGTTTCACCAGATATGCCCGGTCACTGCTGTCAGTGTCCCTGTCTGGTCGATGCTTTTGTGTATTTATAGACGGCAGGGAGTTATCAGCTCAGTTTTAATGCTCCCAACCATGTGCTGTCAAAGTCCAAGTGTGTGCAGGCTTTGATTCCAGCCTCATTAGTTCCTTCCCTCTGGTTGAAAACGTTGTTAATCTGAGAAATCCCCCTGCTGTAGTTCCTAATGAATCAAATTGAGACATACTGTGTCTTTTCGTTTAATTGGTATTGTTCCCTTCAGGTGCCCGTAGGGGATCAGCCTAAGGACATTGAGGTTCAGATAAGAGATCTAATCCTGAAGCACATCTCCAACCCCAACTGTATCATCCTGGCTGTCACGGCTGCTAACACAGACATGGCCACCTCGGAGGCCCTCAAGGTGGCCCGGGAGGTCGACCCTGACGGTAAGAAACACTGAAAGGAAGACAGAATTATAATAACATTTATTGTCTGACTTTTCCACTGTTTAATTAGACAATTAATGTTGAAGAAGATGAGTGTTAGTAGCCATTTTTGTGACTCACCAGGCAGGAGGACACTGGCTGTGGTGACCAAGCTGGACCTGATGGACGCTGGTACTGATGCTATGGATGTACTAATGGGCAGAGTCATACCTGTCAAACTGGGCCTCATTGGAGTAGTCAACAGGTCTGAAGAGTTTACTGTTTACTGTACTGAACATATTATGACATTAGGCTATCTATTATTCAGACCGGAGATGAGTGTGTGATAATAGAGGTCAGTAGAGTTTAGTGTGCTATGATACATTTTTAATGCAGATATACTGTATCATTATCTATTGTTTATATTGAATCATCACTCTGTTGGTTGTTTTATTACTATCAGATATGATGAAATGATCCACCTTCCTTTATTATGCAGTTCAATACGATGAACATCAGTCAGAATTGTTTTCCATATCAAACTAGATGTCATGACATATACATAATGTAAGATGGTCGACTGTTACTAATTTGTCTTATTGCCCAGCACTAAATATCAGTGTTGTGTTGTTGAAATTGAACTTTTAGGAGCCAGTTGGACATCAACAATAAAAAATCTGTGGCTGATGCCATTCGAGACGAACATGCTTTCCTGCAGAAGAAATATCCGTCTCTCGCCAACAGAAATGGAACCAAATACCTGGCAAGGACGCTTAATAGGTAACTGTAATAACAATCGTTACCATGACAAAATACATATGATCTGAAAGCACAAAGCCTCATGCTTCTATCACTGTAAACCATATTGAGAACAGTTGATTAAAAAAAAAAAACCATAAAAGTCAAATTAAAAGAAGGAAATAAACACTATAAAAACATTTTCAACATGTTTGTGCTTCTCTAAATTTATTTCACTACTACTTATACCAGCTCAGATTTTGTGACCGTACATTTTTAAGAGTGATCTTTCAGAAGAGAGCGAACTGTGATCAGAATGGTTCAAGAATAGTTTTATTTTGGTAATGTCTTTTTCAAGTGAAAAATCTAAATAAAAATCAATTTAAAAAACAGAACAGTGACTGCAAAAAGTAAGATGTGACACATACTGTGCATCTGACAGTGCAGCAAACGGCCTGAATGCTTATGTACAGTATATCAATGTCATATTTCAGTTTTTCCTTTTTAATAAATTAATAAAAAAATTCAAAAATTCTGTTGAGTGAAGATTGATGAGGAAAACATACTCTAAATGATTTTAGCACGAGGCTTCAATATGACAAAATGTGAAAAAAGTCTGAATACTTTCTGAATACACTGTATAGGCGTAGATTTAACAGAAGGACACATGAAGTTATGTCAGCATTAGTATGTTGAATGTGAGGAGCAGGCCGCAATAATCAGCCGTCAGAGGAATTGCTCGTGTCTGCCATTTAGACAATAGCCATTTAATTTGACTATAATTTACATATCTGCATAAAAAAACGGAACCTTCTGCCCTTTGCTGTCATAATGTCAGGTTACTGATGCATCACATCCGAGACTGTCTCCCTGAGCTGAAGACACGGATCAACGTCCTGGCAGCCCAGTACCAGTCCCTGCTCAGCAGCTACGGAGAACCTGTCGAGGACCAAAGTGCCACCTTGCTCCAGCTTATCACCAAGTTCGCCACAGAGTACTGCAACACCATCGAGGGCACGGCCAAATACATAGAGACAGCAGAACTGTGAGTAGCGGTGCCTCTCCTCTGCTCGGCCACATGGTGATGCTGTTGGTCCAGAGCAGTGAAAATGAGCAAAACAACTGCATTGGTTTCATCATTTAATATGACACAACTTGTAAGTTGAAGCACGCACAGCCTCTGTGAAGGAAGAGCTGACAGGAGAGGAGGCCACGGGGTTCACATCACAGCTAATATCCCCCTGCTGCTATTTTTCAGGTGCGGTGGAGCCAGGATTTGTTACATATTCCACGAGACTTTTGGCAGAACATTGGAGTCTGTGGATCCACTGGGAGGACTCAGCACCATAGATATCCTAACAGCCATAAGGAACGCAACAGTGAGTGCTGCTGCATTATTTCATAAATGTTATATCATTAGTGTCACTGCATTTTCTCCTCTCATCTTTGTGAGCTATTGTAAACCAACAAAACATGACCTTTTCTGTAAGATATAGCCTATTCTTGTTCTTTTGTTGTTTGCTCTCTTTGCTAACAAAAATTGCTCTGGGTAAATGCTAACCTGCAGCTGCCCCCTGTCCCCACATCAGGGCCCACGTCCATCCCTGTTTGTGCCTGAGGTATCCTTTGAGCTGTTGGTGAAGAAGCAGGTGAAACGCCTGGAGGAGCCCAGTTTGCGATGCGTGGAGCTGGTCCACGAGGAGATGCAGAGGATCATCCAGCACTGCAGCAACTACAGCACACAGGTAATGAGCTCCACTCACATCTTCTCCGTCAAAGAAGGGAACTCATGTATTTACCTTTCCCTCACATGCAGGCATTCGCATTCATATTGTTTTGTTCTGCAGGAGCTGCAGAGGTTCCCTAAGCTACATGAGGCCATTGTGGAAGTGGTCACCTCCCTCCTAAGGAAGAGACTGCCTATCACCAATGAAATGGTACCTCTGCATTTCTGCTTTCATCTTCTGCTGTCACGATCAGTCATTATGAGTGTTGATGTGTTTCAGCAAAAGGCTGAACTGATAGACTGAAGGTGTTCTCCTTTCTTGTCATAGGTCCACAACTTGGTTGCAATTGAGCTGGCTTACATCAACACCAAACATCCAGACTTTGCAGATGCTTGTGGGGTCATGAATAACAATATAGAGGTCAGTACTCACATTAAATACCCTAAAATGCAAATATTTTCATGGCAGAATAAAGAGGTGAAAACCTGATATTGCTTTCTGTTGGCCTGGGATTATATCTTATGTAATATATATGTATATTCATATATTTAGGTATATAAAAAGTATTAAATGTTTCACTCAGAATGTATGGAAGTAAATAAAAGCCAAAATCTTATATTTTGAAAACCATCTATTTGAATTAATGTCAGTTAATTTCCCATCTTTGTAGCTAATATCAGGTTTTACAATTTCAAACACCTGATTTCAAGCAGTTTTTGTAGTTCACAAATATTGCTAAAAAAATTTGCAAGTGTCAAACATTTTATTGAAGTTGCTCCAATTCTGTCATTTTCATTTTGGTTGTAATTTGGTTTCTGAATTTCACCAGTCCAACCTGACCGACCGATTTTTAGAGCAGATTGAATACAATCAGTTTAATACTGGACACCTAAATTGACATATTTAATTTTTTTGATTTTTATTAAGTATTCGGAAGTGATTTAATGACACAAGTACAGAAACTTAATTTTATCTATTAGAATTTTTATTATTTGGGAAATTATTAGTGCGTTATCAGAGTCTGTTAAAAGGTACATGTAGCATTTAAATATATATAATATATATCATACTGAACACAGAAAAAGGTTTACTCTGTTAAATGATGAAATGTGTTTTTAATTAGCAGAATGGTTGGTAGAACTTAAAACATTTCTAGTAGAATAACTTCTTTCATCATGCGCTTTCCAGTAAATTATCTTCCATACTTTCCGAGGATGTGTTGAAGTTTAAGTAATTTTGCCAAAACCAGCAACTGTACCAAAATCTGTTTTTGTGTGTTGTAGGAGCAAAGGAGAAACAGGATGAGAGAGCTGCCTACTGCAGTGCCCAGGGATAAGGTAAAAGAAACAGCCTTATTTGAAAATATAATAACAGAAGCCTATGTGTTCTAATATTTTCAGTGTCCCCAGTATAAAGGGGTTCTGTGCAGTGTTAATCACTCATAGCACTACAGGACGAGGATCTGTGAACCAAATGCTTCGGATAGTTTCCATCGAGGAATTTTATCCCACATCTCTTCCTCTCTTTCTCAGAGCGTCTCTTTTCCTAGCCTCCAATGACTTTTGACAGCCAGCCTCCTTTCCTCTGTCTTTCCACATTTCCTTTCAGTGTTTTTTTTTCTCTTTCTCTCTCCATTCCTGCTCTCATATTCCTGCTAGTCTGTTGGCAAAGGCCCGCCTGGCCCAACTGTGGTTTCTGGCGAGCCCCCTGCGTCTGGAGCAGACATGGACGGTGCCAAGGTGGGCACGTACGCAGCTCGCTGGCTCTATGCCTGACTGGCTGTGTGGCTGGTGGTGGGGCATGGATGAATGGATGGATGGTTGATGGATGGATGGATGGTTGATGGATGGATGGGCATGGGCTGCTGGCATGCACTCTGATCTTTGTCTGCTGATGCCGTGCTGTTGGTTTGCCCCCCCCCCCCCCCCCCCCCC